>NC_053156.1:300946628-301246628 GCF_016835505.1 Polypterus senegalus
CAGCCACTGACTATTAGAAAATGTACAGGAATGTCGTGTCCAAGCAGCCTCTGGTGTTGCCGTCAGCTCGGCCCTATTTTTGCATAGGTTTTCAATTCATTTATTTTAATTTTACATTGTAAAACTGACATGTTAATTTGTGCCTTTACCTCGTCTTTGTTAACTCTTTACCTCTCAGATTCAGTTGTATTAAGTGTTAGCATTGTGGTAAAAACTATTATAAAAAGATAAATTAATTAATAGTTGTTTGGTTTGGATTTTTAATCTTAAAGTAATTAAGCACGTGTATCAAAGTTCACTATATAATTTAAAAGAGTTTCCAGGTAACTTAGGGTAGCTGAGACGGGATGGAAGCGGACAACATTGGGCTGCCAGCAGGAAACTTTCTGTTCATTTGCTGTATGAGGATGGCATCTGCCTTCATCTTCTGTGCTGATAAAGAAAGGAGCTGAAAATGGCAAAGCAAACGTGCAAGGCTTGACATTAATGATTTACGTGATGTTGCTGACCATGTTAACTTATAATTCAGTTTGGTTAATTTTGTTCTTTGTCCAGTTAGCAACTGGATGAGGCCAATGTGGATAGAAACATTGTATGATGTAATCTAATTCTGTAACTTTTACTTGTGTATAAAAAAGACTTCATCTAGCAGAAATGGTGTGCTTCTTGTTACTAAATGCTGCGTTCATCAAGTTACACTGTCCAGTAATAGGAGTGCTAACACTTTGAAGAGAATAACGGTTATGATTTAAACTTCCTTCTGCCTGTTTTCTCTTACAGGTTTTAGTTCACCTAGAGGGTGACGATATTTGCTTCCAAAGCATCATCTGGAATTCTGCAAAAGAAAATGGAGAATATAATTTGAACTTTACTGCCAAGGAACATAGCAGGTAGCAATTTCTCTTGGTGATCCAGACATACACATAATAAGGTAAAAACAATTTAATAACACAATATGCAATACATGACACCATCACGTACTGAAGTGATGAAAACTATATTACAAAAAACACAAATATCTAAAACAAAATATACTGTAGTAGTAATGTACTGCAGAATTGCACTCCCGCCTAGTAATTCATCAAGTGAGTCTTTGTAAAAGAAACACCAAAGAAACATAATTTATATTGGATGGAGCAGTTGAGATATCAGGTAAAGAGAGAGAAGAATCAGAGACAGTGGTATCTAATCATAGGAACTTCCATAGGACATAAAGAAACTCTTTCCATGTCTAGAAATTTGTGCCTTTACTGGCAGCTAAAGTTTACATGATGAGAATAAATGAAAGAGATGGTTGCCTGAGTTAGTGTTGTCTCCAATTACATTTCTGATCCATGATGTTCACAGGACCTTGCAACCTGTATGGTCTGTCGTAGTACCCTGAGCCCCAGTCTCAAATCCCAGGTTTAAACACAAGGTGTCACAGCCAGTAAAACTTGAGGAGCCCCTGGGTTGGGGTGCCCGCCAGACAACGTTGTTGAATAAAGACAAAGTTATTAACAGAGTAGAAAGAAAAGTCAGCCAATCCAGTCTTTTTATCAAACAAATGGCCACAGTTACTTCTGTTTTAGAAACAATGAAATAGGTCGGCTTCTTTTAGGTCAGGAGCTCCTTCCACTACCAAGGCTAAGGTTCAAATGAGATGTGGGGCTTAGGGCACGCCCCTTTTTAATGCATCTCTGGCACAAAGGGCAGAGCCTACAGCGGGCCAAGGGCATGGGGTCAGTGAGGCTGACCAGGTTTGTGATAAATAAGAATGGGACAACCATTTCTACTAACTGCAGCCATCAACAAGAACGTCATAACCAACTGGTGTTATAAGCTTGACATTCAATGGTTTGTGTCCTATGATGGGCCTTCTGTATAAAGTGTGATGCACTTTTAAGAGCCCCAGCACAAACTTTTGTTCTGCAAGTATTTTTTTGTTTGGTTATCGACAGAATGTGCTGGTGGTGGAAATATTATGATATGTTACTGAATAATTTGGTATTTAACTTACGTTTTCTATTAAAACCGGAGTAGATTCTGTTTTAAAACCTTTTACAATTTGGGCCTTAGAGTACACGTCTTCCACAAGGGACATAAAGCTAATCGCGTTTTAAAGAGCAGGCAACCCTGCACTTTCTTTCTGTGAGGTGCCTGCTAAATTAAATTCCTACACTTTATTCAACAGCAACTCGACTGTCCAAAATGGAAAAATCCACAAGCTGTGCCACTCCAGTATCAGTTTTACAGGCTTTGTGGCAAATGTTGCGCGAAGTACGACAATTGGACTTCAAAATGGTGGGGCACCCTGATCAATAAAAATTGTCAAAATAGACAAAAATGGTGTACTATGGTGGTGTACAGAAACTTAAATACTTGTCTGATTTGGAGGTCCTTCTCTCATGAGTGGTGGTCTAGACTGAGACGTCACCTTCTCTGTGCATCTCGCTTTTATACTCCTCAGTGTGAAAGGTGCGGAGTCAATTGCCCTCAATGAACATCTTCTCCTGGCTGCTGGTAGAGAAAGAGATGTGACCATTAGCAGCAGTGCCCCCTCTCGTCCCAGGGTGGGGCTTCTTGCCTAAGATGAGTCAGGAGGTTGATCCACAGACACTCGTGTGATAAAGACACCTGTAAACACCTGAAGGAAAAGACGAGGTGATGCCTTCATTGTGATTTTGTTTCAGTGCATATCTGAGGCACATTTTGCCTTTGCCATTAAATTATGTTTGGCTCCGCCAGGCTGCCCCTCAATCACACAATCAGCAATGCAGCGATTCACCTGCCCAGGACGTGCTTAAAATCCAGCAGCATCGTAATTTCATTACTGATCTTTTGGTGGAAGAGCAGAGACTGGCTTTTCTTCCTGACATGAATATTCAGACACTCAGGTGAGATCCTCTTGATTACATGTTTTTCATTAAGCTTTTTAAGCATGGAATTGAGGACGGAATTGAAAGTAAAAAAGAATGGCTGTTTTTTCTTGGTTCAGTACACCAGCAGACAGGCCCAAGGTGCTTGTTCACTGTCACCAAAAATATGGATCCAGTCAGAGGTTATAAGGAGGCAAAGAAACTGCTACATGAATATTTTGGTTATGAATACCTAATTGCTATGGCATGTATTGACAAGGCTATCAACTGGCCACGTATCAAATCAGAAGACGGGAAGTCTTTAACAGCTTTTGCAGTTGTTTGTGATGTACCTTAGTACTGTGGTGCTGTCACTCCAAAAGATTGACTCTTGCGAGGGGAATCTGTAGTTCTTGTTTTAACATTTTGTCCATTCTGGCAGCTTCCACTGCTGCTGTAACTTCTAACCTTGGTATAGTGACAAGTCTTAGTGGTGCCACTCTTGATTTCCCCATTATAAATGAACAATGTCTCTTATTTTTTTTTATTAGTCAGGAGGAGGTAGGAAACAGTGCCATACCCATTTTCTGAGGCATCTCCAAAATGATGCATTTGTGCAGACATTATTTGACCAAATCCAGGCGTTTTAATGCCTCTGTTTACATTGAAATTCACAAGTTCCTGCAAATCGTCCATCCATTTTTTCCATTGCCGGACATTCTTAACCTCGACTTCTTGATTCCACGCACATTTCTCTTTACACAGTTCTCTTAAAATAAGCTTGGCAGGCAGTATAACTGGTGCTAAAAATCCAAGTGGATCATACTGTATATTGAACTGACCACTGACAAAATACCATGTCTTGTAGCAGGCTTATCTTGCAGCTTTACCTGAATCTTGAAACTGTCAGTCTGTGTGCACCATTGAACACCAAAGGCACTTTCAACTAGTAACAAATCATGGCTTAAGTCTAAGTCCTTTTGATCTATTGCCCTGTCTTCTTCTGGGATGGATAGCAAGACTGTTCTGCTATTACTTATCCATTTCGTAAGATAAAACCCTCCCTTTAAGCACAGGGCTTGAAGATCTTTGGCCAATTTTATGGCTTGTTCTTCTGTAGCAACTGACTTTAAACAGTCATCAACATACTGTAGAAGTTGTGCAGTACAGTGTCAACTGCTTCCTCTGAAGCTGTGCCTCTTGCATCCTCTGCTGTTCTTCTTAAGGCATAAGAGGCACAACTCGGTGATGAAGTAGCACCAAAAAGATGCACTGCCATTTTGTATTCCTCTAGTCCATTTTTTAGATTACCTTCAGGCCACCACAGGAAATGAAGAAGATCTGTGTCTTCTTTTGGAACTTTCACTTGATAGAACATTGATTTAATGTCTGCCATGAGAGTGATTGGCTCCTCTCCGAATAAGAACTCCAATGAGTGTGTTAGTTAAATCAGGTCCCTTTCAGCAACTGTTCATTTAGGCAGAAGACTTGGTAAGTTGCTGTACAGTCAAAAACCACTCTGATCTTATTTTTCCTTGGATGGTATACTCTGTGATGAGGTATGTAACATACTCTCTCTTTTTCAAGGGTCTGCTGTTCATTGGGTACCTTAATGGCATATCCTTTGTCTAAAATGTCTTTCATGAAAATTTTGAAATCCTCATGGAATGTTGGATACTTTGTAAGTTTCCTTTTGAGTCAAATAGTTCGTTGTTCTGCAACACAACGATTGTTTGGCACTTTAAGAGCCTCATCTTTAAAAGGCAGATTAATGCAATAGTGTCCATCCACTGGTCTGGCAGTATCTGAGTCTATGCGCATGAATTTAATGTCCTCCTGTGACATTTCTTCCTTTTCCTCACAACTGCATTCTGGAACGTCTATATATTGTTTTGTTGGAGTAATGCTTGTTCTACCTCCATTATTGTCACAAGATTGACTAAATAACTTTGCAGTCTTTCTTTGTCTGAGCCCTTTATCAATCCATTAACAATCCACCCACGGAATGTTTTCACAGCATAAAGTCTTTCACCTTCACTATGTGTGATTTGCCATGGCTCCATGACTTTACGGGCATTGTACTGTCACACACGTGTGATTAGGAGGCAGTCAAAGAGCCTAAAGGTGAGTGAACTATCGAGAGATATGGAGTGGTCACGTGGTGCTTACCTGAATCTCTTCTCTCCACAGAAAGCCAGAAGGAATTTAATTACCTCCACTTCAGGGTATACAAAATGGCCTATGCAACATCACTCCCGTCCATCACCAATGACATCACTTCTGGGCATCACCAATGACATCATTTCCAGCTCATCCTAATGACATTGGTTCCTGTTCCTGTCTGAAGTCACTTCATGCCAACCATTTCCTGTTTCCCATAATCCTTACTGTATAAAACCACCATTTTCATGTCAGTAAATTGTCAAATATACCTATGCAATCAAATACTTTTGATCTTTTTTTTCTTATATATTGCCCGAGGGCAATATATGGGTACGGTCCCCAAACCTTTATATTTGTCAAGACTTATTTTATCAAGGGAAAACCTCACAATTGGCATAGCTGGCAGGATTGTTTTCAATATGTCTGAAGAACAGGACCTGAACGCTGTTTTGAACACCATCATGAGAGAACTCCGTTCATTTAAAGTACAGTTGGGAGAAAGCAGGACACAACTGGCAGAATCTGAAGCTTGTGCTGCCACCGCAGTAAGGACGGAGGCCGCTCAGTCATTATCGACACAGTTAACAACATTAATAGAAGATGATGACATTAAAACATATTTTTTGAATTTCGAGCGTACTGCTAAGCGGAACACGTAACCGAGGTTGAAATGGGTGCACCGACTGGCTCCCTACCTGAAGGGGCCGGTGCAAAGAGCCTATTATGATCTAACAGAGGAGCAGACCGCTGACTATGACGCTCTTAAACTAGAAGTGTTCAAATGCTACGGCAGACGAATGAATGGAGAGAGTGGCAGTTCGACCCCGAGAGGCCATTGAGAACCCAGGACTTTGAAGCTTGGGGAAAAGTGTGTCGCTGGCTATGGCCAGACATAAATAGCTTGCATAAAATGGCCGAACTACTGTCTTGTGAAACCTTCGTTCATCCCCTCCCTGACCAGATCGCCCAGCAGGTCCGTAAACACCACTATGAGGTCATGGACACACTAATTAAGATTGCGGAGCGTCACTGGGCGGCTTGTAAATCGGGGCGGTCAGAACAGTTTTCTCGTCATACCCAACAGGTATGTGGGGCAGCCCCTGAGCCCACCCGACAAACTCCCGTGCCTACTGTCCGGAAAAGAGACAGACAGGCCAGCCTCCCTCTTTGTTTCAAGTGTGGGGAGATTGGACATCTGTCTCCCAACTGTACTTTGGAGCCCATGGATTGTTCTTTGGTGAACGGGGAAAGGTATTGTACCACTGTGACTAACCCGTTATCTCTTCCATATACAGGTGCAGTTGTTATAAATGGTAGAAAAGTACAGGCAATGTTTGACTCCGGGAGTAACATTTCTATTGTTACCACAACAATGGACTAAATTAAAAACTAGTCTAAAATGTATTCATGGGGACATCCAGTATTATAAAACCGCTCGATGTGCAGTAGCAGTAAATCACCACGTAATAGGAATGGCCATTGCTGTTTTACTGGATCCCCGTTTTCCAGTCATATTAGGTAGAGAATAAAATTAACAGTGGTAATAACTTAACTGTACCAGAAAAGAATTTAGGCTTAGTCATGGAGAATGATACTCCGACTGCCTCCATGCCGTTTCCCTCAGTAGCACGGACTCACACGGGTACCCAGTGTGAAGAATTTGATGTCCCATTGTCCTCTGCGGGACCTAGTACAGTTAACGTTGAGGATGTGTAGGCAGTTGCTCCACCCATTGAGGTCAGAAAAGACCATATACAGGAATTATCCTCTCAATTTTTGTTAACCCCATCTTCATTTAAACGAGAACAATGGAATGATGATTCCTTGAAATTTGCAAGGAATACTATAGTATCTACCAAGGGTTATACAACCCTAGATCCCATGCCACCGATGCCGTTTTTTGTACTTAAAAATGATTTATTATATAGAGTGGCAGAACACAGGGGTGACGTGTGAGCATTGTTGTTAGTTCCACGCACTTTTCGGTGACAAGTGTGTGAGTTAGCACACGCTCACTTTCTAGTAGCCCATTTAGGCTCCGAAAAAACATTGGAGAGAATAAAGCTCCGATTTTATTGGCCGGGAATTAATGAAGAGGTCCAACAATTTTGCACTTCATGTCCGGAGTGTCAAATTCGCCAGATTCCAAAACGGACTTGAGCTCTTCTCGTTCCCCTTCCCCTTATTGATATCCCGTTTGAACGAGTTGATATTGATATCGTTGGACCTTTAGAACCTTCGGTAAAAGGATTTAAATATATTTTAGTCCTAGCAGATTATGCCACTTGATTCACCAGAGCTGTTCCTATGCGCTCAGCCAATACAAAAAATATTGCACGGGAACTAGTAGGGATATTCGCTCGAAAGATTCTAACAGATCAAGGGACTCCCTTCACTTCTGTGACGTTCAGGGAGGTGGCCAAATTACTCTGAATAAAACATCTGAAAACGACGGTCTATCATCCGCAAACTGGTGGATTGGTGGAACGTTTTAATCAAACTTTGAAACAGACGTTGCGCAAAGTAGTTAACGTGGATGGGAGAAACTGGAATCAGTTGCTTCTTCTCGTTTTGTTTGCTTATTGGGAAATCCCACAGACCTCTACGGGTTTTTCTCCTTTTGAATTATTATATGGAAGACAACCCAGAGGTTTATTGGATATGTTAAAAGAAGGTTGAGAAGAGGAGGTCCTTCCTACTTCAAATATTCTCGAATATATTGTGCAATTATGCAATAGATTGGAGAAAATTACACCTATTCTAAAAGACAATTTGGAAAAGGCACAAGCAGCGCAGTCACGTTATGTTAACCGTAACACCACCATCAGGAAGTTTGTCCCGGGTGATCATGTAACGGTACTCATTCCGACGTCACATTCTAAATTATTAGCCCATTGGCAGGGTCCTTATGAAATCAAGGAAAGGAAAGGACTCGCCGATTATTTGGTTAAACAACCCAATCGTCGACCGAGTGAAGGCATATATCATATTAATTTGCTGAAGCAGTGGAAGGATAAGGATCTTGATCCCTCCTCCGGTCAGCCTCTTTCTCTTTTTGTGTCTCAACCCCACCTTAATTTTGGTCCCGATTTGACGTCGGAACAAAGACAAGCTCTCAAGCAGGCTATCTTATCTGTGCCCAAAGTTGTGGACTAAATACCTGGATGTACTGCGCTGGTTGTTCATGACATCATTGCTGACCCTGGAGTGACTGTCAGAGAGAAGCCCTATAGGCTCCCGGAAGCAAAAAGCGGAAGTAGAATTGGAAATTACACAAATGCTAGAATTAGGGGTTATTGAAGAAAGCTATAGCCTTTGGTCTAGTCCAATTGTCTTAGTTTCTAAGCCAGATGGGTCATGGAGGTTTTGCACCGACTTCCGTCGACTTAATCATGTCTCTAAGTTTGATGTGTATCCCATGCCGCGAGTGGATGATTTGCTCGATCGGCTGGGGAACGCTCAATTCCTAACTTCTCTTGACATGATGAAAGGGTATTGGCAAATTCCCTTAACGGACTCCGCTAAGGAAAAAAACAGCCTTTAGTACTCCAAGTGGACATTGGCAGTATAGGGTCCTTCCTTTTGGTTTGCACGGGGCACCAGCTACCTTCCAACGTCTGGTAGACCCATTGCTATGGCCCCACAATTCCTTTAGTGCCACCTACCTGGATGATGCGATAATTTATTCCGGCACATGGAAGGATCATATGGTGCAGGTTAAAAAGGTACTCTCCACATTAGCATCGGCAGGTCTCCGTAATTAATCCAAAAAAACGTTTCTTTGGATTCTTCATCCTCTTCATCTTTATCCACTTCAATGTGTGGTCAGTGTGATTTATTAATCTTCTCCATGCTGCTCGGTCCTGCACCTTTCCCTTAGTCAGACCCTATTCATTCAGATCTTCTTTTACTTTATCCATTCTCCTCCAATTTGGCATCCATCATTTTCTCTTTTTTCCTGATCCTTCTTTTGCTCATATATTCATTGACTGTTCTCATCACATGTCCATACCAGTTCAACCTACTTTCTTGTACTTTCTTAGATATTTATCCCATGTTTGTTGTAACCTCTGATTGTCTCATTTCGTATTCCGTCCTTCTTTGTAACTCCACACATCCAGCTCAATGTTCTCTTTTCTGCCACATCTAACTTCTCCTGATGTATTCATGTTACTGCCCAATCCACACATACAATCCTCAATTACTTCTCAGGTACTCCTTTACCTTTCATGCACCTCCAGACATGGTACATTCTCCAAATCAATAAACACAATATGCAAACCTTATGCAAAGACTGCATCAGTTGTTCCTCTCCCTAGCATAAAATCAAACTGCTCTCCAATATGGTGGTCTCTTCCCTAAGCCTTCTCTCTTTAACCCTTTACCAGATTTTCATTGTGAGTGACATCATCTTCATTCGTCTATAGTTTCCACAATCCTGAATCTCACCCTTCTCCTTATATATGGATACAGTCACACTGTTCCTACATTCCTCTGGTATTCTCTCCTGTTCAAATCTTCTACTTTTGATCCCACAACACATTTACTCCTTCTTCTCCTAGCCTTTTTCAATATTCTACTGCTGTGTCATCCCGTTCCGTTGCCTTTCCAGTTTTCATTCTTTTTAGTACCTCTTTTATTTCCTCCCTCCTTTCTCTTGGTACTTGTCCTTCATTTGGGACTCCAACCACAAATGGCACCCTTGGATTTTCTTCATTCCACAGCCTTTCACAGTACCTCTTCCACCTATTCTTGATCCTATCATGCTTAAATAAGACCACACATTGCTCATCTTTCCTCTGCTGTATCTGACTAAAATTATTTCCAGCAATGTTCTTACTCTTCACTAAAGTAAGTGTGAAAGTGTTTTTTCCCCTCTTTCCTCTCAAATTTTCCATACACCTTCACCAAAATCCGTCCCTGAGCACTTGCCACTGTCTTCTTGTTTGTTTGCCTATTATTTATCTTTCTTCATCCCTGATTGTCTTCTTTGCCTCCTTCTTAGCCTTTATCACACCCTGAACCTCTCTGTTCCACCACTATGTCTCTTTTCCCCTATGTGGGCACCTTCCTGTTGTCTTATTCCAACATCTCTTCACCTTCTCTGAATACAGCTTTGCTATTCTTCTCCTACCATTCCTCCATACTCTCAACTGACTGCACTTCATTTCAAACTTTCTTCCTAATCCTGTTCATTAGCCTCTTCATCTTTAAATCTCCACCACTTCAGCCCTGGTGCTGCTTTCTCTAGTTTTATTATTCTGATCTCCCAGTCCAACACCACACCTGACCCTGACTCACCTGGATGAAATCAAGCAGTTCCTTTAAACTTAGACCAGAGAGTACTTCCAGTGCCTCGGCAGAACCCGTTGGATGCATTTCCAGGTCAAGCAGAAGTTCTACAGAGTAGAACTGCAGTAACCTCCTGACCACCCCCAGGGAACCCGACAAGCCTGTTTTATTGGCCAACATTCCTCATGTCTGTACAAGTAGCACTGCCAAGGAATGCTGTCATCTAAAACGGGAGCATGTATTCCTGATATGTTGTCTCCCAGTATTCTTACATCATACTGCCCCATGTGTGCCGCCCATCACACCATCAAATCTGACAAATCCCAGTCATTGTTCCAACATTTAGTATCCCCACTCTTACCTTTAACTTACACTTTTCTTTCCCCTCCCCACTCTTGTTCTTCTTCTGTTTATTCTGGACTAACTTCTTTAGCTGGGCCCACACTTGGCCTGGTAGCCCTTTTTCAATTCAATTCAATGTTATTACAGCATAACTGAGCAAGTTTATTATTTTACAGAAGATGCATAAAACTGTAAATTAAAATGAAAAGAAAAGATAAGAGACAGTGGAAAATGTCAGTGGAGTGCAGAAATACTACAATATAAGTGTGTATAATTATCAGGACATACAGAGGGTATGCATTTCTCTTTGAAGAATGTTCTGTTAGGCTATGGAAAATATGAAACTGTGAGCTTCTACAATCAGTGACAGCAGCGATGATTTGCTTAGTGCTGTAAAAGTGGCTCCGTCTTTTGGATGAGACCTAAAATCAAGGTCCTGATTCTCTGTGATCATAAAAGATCCTTTATGAAGAGCAGGGTGTATCCTGATATCCTGGCTAAATTGGCCGTCAAAGCCTAGTCATCCTGGCTACCTAATTATCCTCCATCTCTAATTGGCTAACTATCTCTCAGCATTTCACCACCTAACAGCTAATGTGTGCTAAGCGTAATGGCACAAAAGTGGCAGCAGTCACATCAACCAGATGGATGCTGCACATTGATGGTGGTTGAAGGGTTTCTCCACTCACTATGTAAAGCACTATCTAAATGTAAAGAAATGTTATTATTGTTATTACTAGTGGTTGGTGAATTTCCTGGGTCTCATAATTATCATTCTTTTTATGTCCACTAGAAGTGTAGACTTTTCAGTCTTAGATTTTTTATTTATTTGTGTTTATTTTATTCCTGAGCAGAATTCTGGACATTTTTTTTCAGATTACATCATTTTAAGTGCTTTATTTCTCTTACAGACTATTCCATTTGTCGTAATCAATAAAGGTAAGGCACTGAGTCTGAGACCCTATATGAGTCTGTCGTTGTCTTTTCTTTCTCTGTGTCCCAGTCAACTCTGGTTAACCTCCTTAGCATGACAGAAATGGACAAAAGGGATTGAGTTTAATTTTCAGCAACAAAAAAAGGTATTATGTGTCACTAAAACATGCAAATGCCAACATATTTACAGAATTATAGTAGAAAAGACAAGTCTCGTGTCCACTGAGGTAATGGTGCAGATTTAGTGCAAATCTTTCATACAATTTGTTTTGAAACAGTCACCGACACACATAGTCACTGTTCAAGCAGATCTCGATAGACGGTGGAGACTGTCCACGGAGGATGGTGTCTCATTTTAGATGTTGGCTAGGCTTCTGTGCTACCCTGAGCCAGAAATGCATCCATCTAAAACGGCTGATTGAAACGACTATTTATTGACAAGAAAACATGTGGATGTCCTTTAGTTTGGTTCCATCGTTTGCTTTTTCTTGGGAAAAAAAAAACTGTTTTCTTTCCCAACTTGGCACCCTAAGCAGTCTTCTTTTGATGTGCACCTTTATTTTGCCCCTCTACGCAGGATAGAATGTTAGTGCCTGAAACACATGATCAGTGCCACCTTTTGTGTTATTGTAACCTACCATGGTGGCCAGCTTACTTCCACATTTTCCCCAACATGGACATTGACAGTTGCTGCATTGTGAGCAGTGCTTAGGATGCTGACATCTTTTTTGCCCTTCCACTTCATTGCAATCATTTTGCCGCACAGCTACTGTACCATGTTTCAGTTTGGTGTGTTCACATGACTGGAAAGACCAGGAATATCATGGCAGTTCTGTCATACAGTGCCGTATACATCAGTTTTTGCTTTGAAGTAAAATCTCACGCATTTCAGGTGCAGTATAGAAACTGGCCTTCATTATACAGTAACCTTGGTCAAGCAAAGGGTCTGCCAGTCACAGCACAGATGATGTAGTGACGCCTTATTGACTCTACCTGCCATCTTGGTCCCTCTACTGATGTAAAGTAACCAGTCTTAGATGTTCCTAGAACTTGCTTGGCATACAATGTGGAAGTTAAAACCAAACTGTTTCCATTGAGAACAAAAACATGGAAGGAAATATTAAGGAAAAGATTGAGCAGCACATGGCAAGGGAGACGTTTTACTGAACAGTGAGCATGAGTTCAAAAGAGGGATGTCATGTTTCACTAACATGCTGGAATTCTATGAGGAAGCAACAACAGGATACAATCAGAGTGCAGTGTATGATATTATTGATATTGACTTTTACAAATCATTTGAGAAGGTGCCATATGGGCATCAAACTAAAAAATGTGGGAGTTAAGGGTGTGGTGTGAGCTGCAGATGGGTGCAGAATTGCACTAGGGCCGCTTTTTTTTAATTTACATAAATGATATAGATATGAATATAAATAACAAGCTGCTTTAAGTTTGCAGATAATACCAAAATAAGTGAACTGGCAGATAATTGAGAATCCATCGAACCATCACAGAGGGACTTTGACAGCATACAGGCTTACCAGATTTGTGGCAGAGGAAATCCAATGTCAGTAAATATAAAGTATTTAGGAGTCATAGTAGACTCAACACTAACTGCCAGACAGTATTCAGAAGGTATTAAGAACCTTAACAGAGTGTCAGGTTATATAGCGCCCTGATGTGTAGAGTACAAGTCCAAGAAAGATATACTCAAACTTAATAACACACTGGTGAGGCCTCATCTGGAGTACTGTGTGCAGATTTGGTCTGCATGTTACAAAAAGGACATAGCAGTGCTGGAAAATGTCCTGAGAAGAGCAACTGGGCTCAGTCCAGGGCTACAGGGGATGAGTTATGAGGAAAGATTAGAAGAGCTGAGCCTTTACAGTTTAAGAAATGGGAGATGAAGAGGAGACAAGACTGAGGTTTTTTTAATTATGAAGTAAATTAGTCCAGTGGATTGAAACTGTGACTTTAAAATGAGTTCATTAAGAACATGGGGGCAGACTTGGAAATTAGTTTAGGGTAAATTTTGCATAAACATTAGGAAGTTTTTCCTTCACACAGTGAACCACAAATAAAAGGAAAAAGGGCCAAAGAAGTGAGGTACACTGTAAAATTTATCGTTCTAATTTTACGGTAAAATGCTGGCAGCAGAGTTGCCAGCCACGTACTGTACTTTTACAGTGATGCTGTAATTAACATTTACAGTATTACACTGTAATTTAATAAAACAGTATGATACTGTAATGTTATTGTACAATACTGTATTTTTAAGAAATTACAGAGTAATACTGTAAATGTTAATTACAGCATCACTGTAAAAGTACAGTACGTGGCTGGCAACTCTGCTGTCAGTATTTTACTGTAAAATTACAATGAAAAATGTTTGTATTTTTACAGTGGTCAAACTGTGATTACCATTTTGTATGGTGTTTTTTCTAGTAGCATAGATTGTCACTACAGCATTGATATTAACATTATATTGCAATTTTTACTGACTAAGATGAATGTAAATGAAAACAAATAATGCTTCTTTCATTTTAAATTTGCATTATTTCAGATAAACAAATCATTGCAACAAAAGTGGGAAACTCACTCCATAAACATAGTACAGTGGAACCTCGGTTTGCGAGTAACTTGGTTTCCGAGTGTTTTGCAAGACGAGCTAAAATTTTTAATAAATTTTGACTTGATAAACGAGCGACATTTTGCAATACGAGTAGTATGTATACGCTTTGTCTGCTGAGCGTCATGTGATCACAACTGAGCTGATGGTGCTTCTCTCTCTCTCTCTCGCTGCAAGATTGTGGGCAATCGTCTCCTATTCTCCGTCTGAGTCAGCGTGCCTCACTCATATAGTCAACATCCGTACGAGCGTATACTGTTTACTACAGCATTGTGACTGTGTGTGTGTGTGTGTGTGTGTGCGTGTGCTCGTGTGCATGTGTGTGCTATGACGTGCGAGTCCCAGTCTTGCACCACCAGCTTTTTTCAGCTTAAAACAGCAACAGGGTGGTTATTTATTGTAGCAGGATCTGCCTCTTTGCTATACACAGACACAGCAGTCAGGCAGGGTCGTGGCCAAGTAGTACTGTGCCCTGCGCATTTATAATGTTCCTTGTTCCTTGTATCACCCACTGATGGCAGACGCTTATAACATGCCCGCGATCTTTCTGGATTCGCTTTTAACAGCGAACTGCTACAGTGCTGGGAGATTGCGATTGCTTTGGGACTTTCTTCTGCATGTCGTCCCATTGGGTGGAATCCCACAAGAATTTAGAAACTCACTCACACCAGCCATGATTCTTTTCAAAGGTAAAGTGCAGTTTAATTTGTTTTATGTATTTTTACTTTATATTTTGTATTAATCATTTTTATATGAATAGTTTTGGGTTGTGGAACAAATCATCTGAGATTCCATTATTTCTTATGGGGAAATTCATTTTAATATACAAGTGCTTTGGATTGCGAACACGTTTCCGGAACGAATTATGCTCACAAACCGAGGTTCCACTGTATATTGTTCAGTAGTAAATTTAAAAGTGAACCAAGCTTGACTTTTACATTAGAACAGAATATGAACACTATATTAGATAAATAATGCTGAAACTGTCAAGACTAAAATTGAGAAAGTGGTCTTGGATGAACTCAGACAAAATTCCATTCAAAGTCCATTATCTTATGAAGTAGAGAGGAAACATGAGGGTTTATTGTGCTTTTCTTTTTTTGGACTACTTGGCCAGTCTTCTTGGATATACGTTTTCTTTGTTTGGCCTTGGACCCTCGTTCAGGGTTGATGTCAAGAAATCGTCTAAATAACAAAGAAAAAAAAAACACATCTACTTGTTTATATAAAAAATTAATAAAAACTCACTTTGTCATGACTGCAATGGTTCCACTTTAGGTGCATGTAGGAAACCGAAACCATAACACATCTTCAAAACAGTTCCACACCAGCACTCTCAACAGTTTGCATTCTTTAAAACAAATGTACATGACTGCCTGTACCAATTTTATATTTAATTTAGAGAAAGAACTTCATGGTGTGTGTCAGGGTGGTTAATGGTGAAAGGTTTGATAGAGCATGAGAGAAAGAGATTAAGCTTAGTAGTGTATAAACGTTTTACAGGCAGTGTGTAATAAATTCTGATGGAACTGTATGTCAGTTTTAATAAAAATGTATGGATGGAAAATAAGCCAGTGCCTTACCTTTGAACAAACTCAAGGGTGTATGCAGCCTCTTCTTGATACTGGAGGTTGAAATTGTAATATGAAGCAAATACAGCTGCAAGTCCAGAGACAAAGCTGGGTTGTGTTCCCTCACATACAACGTGACCTTCAATGCTCATCATCCACCGCTGGTTACTTAGTGTTTGACCTGAAAATAAAGATTACAAAAATACATCCATGACTCTGTACTGAGTACTCTGAAACCTGAGTAACTTTTATCTAGTAAAATGAGATCTCCACACTGTTATGTTTACATACCAAGAATTATCAGTCGAGGACTGCCAGGCAAGTTGAGTGTTCCTTGGATGTCTGCGGAAGTGGCAAATGCCTGAAGTAAAATAAATAAATAAATATACGCAGCATGCAAACAGACATAAGTCATACATGCAGTCATACATATCATTTTTTGAAAATATTTAACTCGCATCTGCTTGAAGGATAAGCCCCTCCATTTTCTCCTCAAAATGTGCAAGGAGTAGCTGTAAGACACAAGCAGCCACATCCTCTTCATCCCTGGTTAGGGCATTCTGAACAATGGCATTAGTTGGCTTGGTTTTAAAATACTTAGTAATGAGTTTTCCACATTCTTTGAATGACATTTCCAAATGGCTGATTTCAAAATGACTATACATATACCTCTGTATGACGAGGTATGGCCATTTTGTTTTCAAATTGGCAATGGTAGGAGATGGGATGGCATTTATTATTCGACACTGGTAGCAATAGGTTTCCTCGATCAACTTACGAACTTCTCATATATCTCTTCTCTAAATCATATGTAAATGATTTAGATAGGAATATAAGTAACAAGCTGGTTAAGTTTGCAGATGATACCAAGATAGGTGGATTTAGCAGATAATTTGGAATCCGTTATATCATTACAGAAGGACTTGGATAGCATACAGAATTGGGCAAATTTGTGGCAGATGAAATTTAATGTCAGTAAATGTAAAGTATTACACATAGGCAGTAAAAATATTAGGTTTGAATACACAATGGGCGGTCGGAAAATCGAGAGTACACCATATGAGAAGGATTTAGGAGTCATAGTGGACTCTAAGCTATCAACTTTCCAACAGTGTTCAGAAGCCATTAAGAAGGCTAACAGAATGTCAGGTTATATAGCACCTTGATGTGTGGAGTACAAGTCACAGGAGGTTATGCTCAACATTTATAACACACTGGTGAGGCCTCATCTTGAGTACTTTGTGCAGTTTTGGTCTTTAGGGTACAAAAAGGACATAGCAGCACTAGAAAATGTCCAGAGAAGAGCGACTAGGCTGATTCCAGGGCTACAGGGGTTGAATTATGAGGAAAGATTCAAACAGCTGAGCCTTTACAGTTTAAGAAAAGAAGATGAAGAGGTGACATGATTGAAGTGTTTAAAATTATGAAGGGAATTAGTACAGTGGATCGAGACTTGTATTTTAAAATGAGTTCATCAAGAACACGGGGACACAGTTGGAAACTTGTTAAGGGTAAATTTCGCACAAATATTAGGAGGTTTTTCTTTACACAAAGAACGATAGACACTTGGAATAAGTTACCAAGTAGTGTGGTAGACAGTAAGACATTAGGGACTTTCAAAACTCGACTTGATGTTTTCTTGGAGGAAACAAGTGGATAGGACTGCCGAGCTTTGTTGGGGCTAAATGGCCTGTTCTCGTCTAGAGTGTTCTAATGTTCTCCTCTGTCTGCTCCAGTGCTTCCCTCATGAAGAAATATCTCCTCCATTCTTCAAGGCTGTCATAACTTTCACCAACTGGAATTTCAGGCCGCCATCGTGTGCAACCATAGGAGTCTGTGGTGTTTCTCTCTTTAATGGTTCCACTCTCATTATTCTGGATCCGATGGTGACTTAGTGTAGTGCTCTGGTTCAGATGCTCTATGCGCACTTTGAGCTGTGACAGAAGAGAAGCATATCCACCTGCAATCTGCTTGGCACCAATCATGTCTGCAAAACTCTTTGGATACTGCTTGACTATTTGGCAAACAACTATAAGGCATTGTCATCTGGTGGGATTTGATTCATGTTTTCTTATTTCATCAGCAAGGACCCTTATCATTTGTCTTCAGTCAGCAGGTGAAGGTCTCTGGCAATTGGCAATGGTCCATTTGTATACCAGTTGGCATTGAGTCCCAGGGTACTTGGAAGGTTTCAGGCCAGGTAACAAACACAGGAGACACACTGGTAGAAGATGCAGCATATCCCGTGCTGCTTACTGAGGAGTCTGAGGTGCTTGTTTGTGGTGAATGTTGAGGAGAGCTAGGATGAACAAATAGCTGAGCCAAAATTCTTTTTTGTTCTGAAAAATGAATCAAGAAATGAAATATTGAATCGAGAATGATACCATAAACAGTGCAGCACAACATAATTAGCTTATTGGCTAACCATGATGTTTCCAGTTATTGAGCAGTTTACGGTACTGGATTGGTTGTATGAACTCTAAGATGTCCTCATCTTTCACATACATTAAATCTTCAAAACTCTCTACTCCTAGGCCTATAAGTTTCTGAAGAAGGAAAACTTTTTGTATTAGCATGAAAAATAGCAAATTAACATAAAGAGGCAAAAACAAGGCAAAAAGTCTGATATTTCTTTGTGACAAAATGTACATTGGAGCTGCCATGAATGAGAATCAACTGAATTTTCCCTAATACAAGACCCTCATCATTTCTGTCCAGAACAACATGAATGTTCTTTTTGTAAAGTGTTCCGTTTATAGTCACTTCATTTGTTCCTACCACGTCTCCTAGCTGAGAATTTAGGTAAGCAACTGACCCTCTAATGTCATCATTGTAGTCATTTATATGAAATTCTGTCCCTTTCTCCACTACACAACTTTCAGGATAAAAATTCCCTGCATTTAATTATGCTTGCAGAAACTGATGTCTTTCTGCAAATGTAGCACTCAGGTTTTTGAAGTTGTGCAATTTTCTTGCACACGGCTTAAAGTAGAGTGTTTGCTCAAAACGGAGCGTCCACAACTGAATGAGAGGACCAAACCAATAACTGAGCTCAGGATAATGGCACATGTAGAGATGTTTTGGTTTAAGAGGGTGACATGGAAAAGGCTTTGCTCGAGTCTATGTATATATATTCATCTATCATGACTGACAAACATACTATTTGACCAGTGTTAATGGCAGGAGCACAAATAAGCTCTACTATTTGTCTGAGTTACAGTATTGATTGACAAACCTCATTTTCAGAACTGGTAATCTTTTCCCCCACCAAAAAAGGTAAAAGCCTGAGTAAGCACCAGTTCTGTGCTGCATGACCACGAATGACATTCACTTTTAAATTCTATGGATGTCTGTATCAAAATGATTGTGCACCAGCACCATCGTTGGACAGGTTAATCAGACTACTGTATGTCCTGCTATATCAGATTACTGAAAAACACCAAAATGTAATCCGCAGTAACAGGCTGTCAGCAAATGCAACAACCAAATGGTTTACTGTGACTTATCAGACAATGTTCGGTATAGCAGTTCATTTCAACAACTCCATCAGACTGTCATTGACAAATCATAAATAGTCTTGGTAATCAGGTTCTACTGGCATCTTTACAGCGGGGTTACCCATAAATGAGCAAAGAGAAATTCAGCAGGATTGTCTGCAGTCACAAGAAGAAGATGCCAAATACGAACATCACTGAAACATGGCGGGTCAGGATCTACCAAACAGGTGTTAGTTTCATTTTTCGAGTAAATGCTTGATGACCAGTTCACATCGCTACTGCACGATTCAAGCGAGTGTTCAGCTCCAGTCTGTTCTAAAACTGTTTGTTTACCATTGTCTTTTTGGTTGAAGGCTCTGTCACATCATTAATACTGAACAATTTAAACAGAGTTATCATAAAGTGGCAGACACATAGAAAAATTATTTTCTGCGGCATATTATTTTTATCATCTAGATGAAACCCCAAAAAGGATAGAGTTGGGGCACCTACAGGCAAACCACATATAACTGAAAAACAAACACAATAAAGAAACACATTAAGAAAGGAAAAAAAATGTCTTTACAGACATAGGCGGCTGCTTCTAGCTTCTCATTATCAGCACATTTAGAGGACAAAGGACGCTGGCAGAGAGGTGTGAAGAGATTTAAGAAGCAATTTAAGGTGGGACGGATTTACGTTTTTTTTTGTAGGCTCTGGTAATTCTAGTGTTAATTTGATGCCCAACCTCTCATGTGGCACCTTATCAAATGCTTTCTTAAAGTCCAGATAAATAATATCATAAGCTCCACTTTGATCTTATCCTTTTGTTGGCTCCACATAGAATTCCAACATGTTAGTAAAACACGACCTCCCTCTTCTGAACCCATGCTGACTGTTCAGAATAATTTCTGCCCTTGCCATGTGTTGCTCAATCTTATTCTTAATAATTCCTACCATTTATTGTCCTGTGATGCATGTTACGTTTACTGGCCTATAGTTGCTTGGATCTGCCCTGTCACCCTCCTTATATAATGGGATGAGATTTGCCATTTTCCAGTCCTTTGGAATCTCTCCAGTGCGCAGTGACTTCCTAAAAATATGTGACAAGGGTTTATATATGTACTCACTAGCCTCCTTAAGAACACGAGGATAAATATTATCTAGTCATGGTGATTTATTTGATTTCATCTTATTTAATCTCAGCAGCTCTACTCCCTCTACAATTTCCAAATCCCTCAGTACCTCCTTAGTAGGCGCATTTACCTCTGGGAGGTTATCCACTTGTTCACTTGTAAACACCTCAGAAAAATGTAAGTTTAGGACATCTGCTATTTCACTGTCTGTATCTTTTAATTCCCCTTTACTATTTCTGATGAACTTGACCTCCTCCTTAACTGTTCTTTAACTACTAAAATACTGAAAGAATCTCTTGGGGTCTTCTTTCGCCTTATCCGCTATATTCCTCTCCAACTGTCTTTTAGCCTCTCTGATATCCTTCTTAATGGTTGCCCTCATGTTCTCATGCACGTTATGATTCACTTTGCAGTCATTAGTCTTATATGCCTAAGAAAGCATTTTTTTCCTTTGCAACTTCTTTTTTAAATCTTTATTAATCCACCGTGGAGTTTTTTTTAGTTTCCTATTAATTCCAATTTTAGTTATGTGCCTGTCCTGCATTACATGTAAAACATTTTTAAACCTGTCTCAACACTTAAAATCTTATCCCAGTCTATCCTACTTAGACTTTGTCGCATCTGCTCAAAATTAGCCCCACCAAACTTAACAATTTTAGTCTTTGCATCTGCACTCTTACAAAAATACTGAGAATTGTATTACATTATGTTCACCTTTACACCCTCAATTCTATCCTGATTATTACAGAATACTAAATCCAGACAGGCTTCACCCCCATGTTGGTGCTTTAACATGCTGTGTTAAAAAAAGTCGCTGATTACTTCTAAAATCTCCTGCTCTTGTGCTCCTCCATCTGCAAGGTTATCCCAGTTAATATTTGGATAATTAAAATCCCCCATGACTATAATATCTCCCCGTAAACTTGCCTTTTTGATATTACTATAAAGATGTGTGTTGAAATTACTGTCAGAATTGGGTGGTCTATAACACAGTCCTAAAATAAGACCTCTTTCCCTAATATTTTCCAGGTGAAGCCACATGTCCTCACTAAGATGGGGCTCATCATCCAACTGAAGAGGTCTTACATTTAAACCCTGTTTGGCATAAACAGCAACCCCACCTCCTTCTCTGTTCTGTCTATCCTTCCTATTAATGTGTATCCCTCTATGTTACTCTCATCCCCATCTTTGTTATTTAGCCAGGTTTCTGTTATTGCTATAATATCATAATTATGCTCTGCTACATACAACTCCAACTTACTTACCTTATTTTGATACTCCTAGCAATAAGGCAAGCTATTTTTAGTGTGTTACTCCTTCTACATTTAAATGTTTGCTTAGAATTTACATTACTATGCATTTTTATTTCTACACCATTGTATGTTCTTCCATGTGTAGATCTAAACCTAACCTGCCTCCCATTCCCAAGCACACATCCAAACACCCAGCTACTTTCGCTCTTGTGCAGGTGAAAAAAAAGGCAAAAAAAAAACTCTTCTAAAGGGAAAAAAGCTTTAAAAATTCCCACACAGCTCCTTAACGGCAACCAAAATTCAAGTTTTTAAGAGCAAAATGTATTATTTTTAATTTAAATCTCATACCACAGACCAAAAACTCTCAACAACCTCTAGCATTTGCAAAGCACACGTCAGCACAAAGCACAAAGCAGACCTCTCTGTATTTGGCTGCATTTATCCTTTCCTCAAATCTAACCTGCCTCCCTGTCCATGGCTTTGAAAAGCATCCCCATAGATGACGACACCACCACCATGTTTCACCATAGGGATGGTATCAGGCAGGTTTAAAGAGTTCAGTTTTTGTCTCATCAGACCAGAGGATATTTTTCTTTAAACTTTCAGGGCACTTTAAACTGTCACATGCCTTTTACTCAAGTGTAATTTCTGTCAAGCCTCTCTGCCATAAATGAAAGATGGATGAAGTTCTGCCGAAGTGGTCTCCCTTCTCACAGGTTCCCACATCTCGGCAGATGACCAGTGGATTTTTACTTGCTACTTCTTAAAGACCTTTCATGCCTCGTCACTCAGTTTGGCTGGACTGCCAGCTTTAGGAAGAGGCCTGGTGGTAGAAAACCTCCTCCGTTTCACATTTCCTGAAGTCACTTGTAACACTCACAGCTTTAAAAATGGTTTGAATAACTTCTCCATGATTTATGCTTCACCACAATTTGTTTCCGGAGGTCTACAAAGTGATCTTTTGACTGCATGGTTTGGTTGTTGTTCAAAAATGCAGTGTGAATGGTGAGACTTGCTATACACAGGGACATATGTGTGTCTTTTTACTGTAAATGATGTCCAATCCATCCAGTTTGCCACACATGGACTCCAATCAGGTTCTTGACACATCTCAAGGACCACTAAAGCAAACAGGATGAACCTGACCACGATGTGAACTGACACAGCAAACTGTCTGAGTATTCCAGGAAAATATGACAGATTTAAGTTTTAGATTTCTAAAAGTTTTCTAATTTTTCTGAATAATATGTTCTCACTTTGTCATTTTAGGTTCCTAAATGCAGACTGATGGACAAAAATGGTCAATTTATCCATTGGAAATAAAGTCTACAACACCATAAAGTGTGTAGTAAATGAAGGGGACTGAATACTTTCACAAGTCAGTGCATTTTCCACTGAGTTGGGACAGCTTAAGGATTAGCAAAACAAACGGGCTTCATGGACTGAGTGGCCTCCTCTTGTTTGTCAATTTTTTATTTTTCTTATTTTGTCTGCAAATTTAATTTTGTGTGAATCGTTTCACTCATTTCTACATAGGTCTGTTAAAACATCTTCTCTTGTGTGTCATAACCCATCTTGGCTCCTTACTCTCGTCCCCTCAGCTGTCCATTTGATGTCCTACAGTCTTTTCATTGAAAGGTTAATTTTTATTTTTGCTGTAATCTGCTCATTCATTTTTGTTTCTTTTTTTTTTCTCAGATGAAGAGAAGTCAAGCATCCACTGAAAGCTTTAATCATTAAAATCCCTGTGTAGTCAAATTTTAATAAAGTAGTCATGCATACCTATTCCTGGTGTCTTCTTTTTGCCAATCCAGATTGATGGCATTGATTTGTCAGTCCACCATGATGGCTCTTATGAATTCTTTTGATTTCAGACATTTCTGTGAATGATCAAGTTTGATGTCTATTATAGGACCACTGGAAACACCTTGTGTTTATTTTCCTTAGTAAGATATCCAATCCTCTTTAATGATGATGATAATGATGATGGCAGAAGCTGACAGTCAACAATTTCTGCTGCCTTCTATCTTCTATCTACTATCTCTTTGTCCTAAATCAGATTTCATTGCAGCACTGGTTACCTTTCCTAACAGTGGTGAAATATCTCTTAGTGTAGCATGTTCTTTAAATACTGGGCAGACCTCAGAATTGCCTAGAGATTGTGGTGCAATGGAGAATAATGGAACGAAACACCCTTGCTGTTTTCCCTTCCTTTCACCCCTCTCCTTTTCCTTACACTCACATTCCCACTCTTTATCTGAGCACTCATCTGTCTCATGTAAGTCACCCACCCATGATTTAAGGTTCCAGTCCGATCTGGTTACTATTGCCCTAACTTTCACCATGGGGGTTTTACATTTCTTGTTTCCCCTGCTTTCTACTTTAGCAGTGGATGTTCTACATGCTAACACTTCACAATTATCACACCAACTGTTACATCTTTCAAAACTCTCACACAACATTCCATAACTTTCACTTTCATTCACTTTCTATTTTCTTCCTCATTGTGATCTTCCTTGTTACCAAAAATACAAGCTAGTAAACCTCTTATAACAGCAGCTGTCTTCTTTAAACCTGATCTCTGTTTTTGTTACTTTTAATCCTTCCAGCCCCCTTCCATTTTGTGGCACACTCAGCTCAGCTTCTGCTTTCTCTACCTGCACTACAGGTTTCCTAGCTTTAGCCTACTTGCCACTGCCACTCCACTGGAAGATGGCTGACTTTTAAATGAACTTAGGCATTTCTCAGTCGACAATTTTACTCTAATACAATTTGCCAAATTTGTTATAGGTTGGCCTACTTTTGCCCCTTTTAACAAACATACACAAAAATCCTAAATGAATAAGTACCATATGAATGACGAATGCATGTCCCATCACTCCCTAGCACTTTAACCACTTAAATGCCATATGAATGATGCATGCATCTTTCACCACTCTCTAGCACTTTAATTAGGGACTCCCTACCACCAGTACTAACAAACATGCGGGTGTCCTTGTGACACACATGAAGTCTCTACACTTTATTGGTTATATTCCATTCAGCAACCAAACAATGTTTTACTTCCACTGCATTTGTACACTGGGTACCCTAAAATTCACATACATAAACACATACATAAACAGTATTTACAAACAGGGTGCAAAACATGGTTACCCCAAAATCCTGCCAACTATGCCAATTGTTTTATCTTGGTAAAGTAGTATATATATATTGCTCTACGTTCCCCTATTGTATTATTAATATGTAGCCTTAGAATGCCTAATCTCACAGATTTACCACTATTTATAAGGTTTTATTGTACCATATAACATATCCCCACCTTCCATTCTATATCTATAACCTCAGGCAATTAGATGTAGTAAAAAGACAAGCAGAAGTTAAGTTACAGATAAAATAATGTATTATTGATAATATTCATAAATAATAACAAAATACAAAGTACATTTGAATATTGGCAACCATACAATCTGATAAATGGTGATGTGTAATTCAGGCGGCACACAGACTTGTAGTTACTTAAAATGTCTCTAGTTAAGGCATCATTGGTGCTCAGCTTTCAGCCACATGTCTGTTCAATATGTCTGTTGAGCTGTGCTCTTCATTGTGTTCATGCTGTGATGGTCTTCATCAGTTGTTAGCAAGAGAAAGATACTTCTACATCATCACAGTTTAGCAAGAGAAAAAGATACTTTTTCAGATGTTAGTAAGAGAGAAAGAGTGAGATAAAGCAAGCAAATTTATGGGTTTTCTGTCCAACCTCTAGAGCCAATAGGACATCATGGTACTTAAAGGTCTCTGAGACAAGCCAATTCCAAACAGAAAAAACCTCAGATCAATGGGGGAAACAGAACATCTTAACACCTGCCCCCAAAACCATATATTAAACATCCTGGCCTCCTTGCGGGGGGTTGAAATACTTGCCAAATTGGTTTAAGACACATCCTCTCTAACACTAAATTACAAATAAAGACGTACAAAATATTTATCAAGTTATATGTAAAATCTCACATCACAAAACTCTCTAAAATGCTATTTTGACTATTTTTGCTTTTTTTTATATATATAGTTTTTATGGACTGGAAGGCAAGGAAAATTTCTCACTAAGGTTTCTTCCACAACCATAGTCACTTCTTCCCTAGGCTGCCAGTACTGCCCAGATGTTCCACATCTCCTTCCCTAAAGCTCAAAGTGATTTTTTCTGCTTCATGCTCTTGCCTACTTAAACATTCATGCTGCCAGTTCTGCACCAGAATTTGCACATGGAGAATAATCTATACTAATAAAAGGCAAAGCCCTCACTGACTGACTGACTCACTCACTCACTGACTCATCACTAATTCTCCAACTTCCCGTGTAGGTAGGTAGAAGGCTGAAATTTGGCAGGCTTATTCCTTACAGCTTACTTACAAAAGTTAAGCAGGTTTCATTTCGAAATTCTACGTTTAATGGTCATAACGGTCGACAACATCCGCCATTGTTGAACTTTCTTATTTATGGCCCCATCTTCACGAAATTTGGTAGGCGGCTTCCCTGCGCTAACCGATACCAATGTGCATTCTTATTTCAGTGGTATGATACCACTGTCGGCCACCATATTGAACTTTCCAACGGTCTTTGTTACCTATGGGCCCATGCTGAAGAAATTTGGTACGCGGGTTCCCAACGCTAACTGAATCCTACTTACATACATATGTACGTCCATAGCCTGCAGCACGGTCACCGTGTGAGGCGGCGTTGGGTCCCCCATCCCAACGCCTCCCATGTTGTTGGCTGGCTGCCTGCCTATATAAGGCCATCTGTCGCTCCAGTCTCTACATTTCATTCCTTGCTTCGCCACGGTATTCACATCTCCCTACTGATAACTGCAGCCTTTTTATTTAATCCACAGCTTCTCCGCTGTTTTATTGTTCGTTTATTACGATTATAGTTATTGTGTAGGTATTTTAGACTTACTTTACATTGTTCAGGTGCCCATTTCCTTTATCGTTCCAACCGTATCCGCATTAACATGTCTATTGAGGTGATCACCATCGATCAAAGAACTGTCATTTACCGAGTAGTTTCCATGCCTGGAGATGGGACCTGCCTTTTCCATTCTCTGTGTTACACACTGCACGGCCATATCAGGCTCCCTCTTGATATCCAGAGGAACATTGTGTCTTATGTATTGAATGACTGGGACAGGTTCAAGGTGTCGACTGATGATGGTACAGGAGATAATTATACTACAGAGGAGCACTATAAGAGTGAAATGCTTAAGCCCTTCACCTATGGCTCTGCATGTGAGTTGATGGCTGCGGCTGAATTGTTTGGTTGTCGCTTTCAAGTGTACCGAAATGGCCAAATAGTTTACATCTTTCGACAACTGCCAATGCCTCTTAAACATCTTAGATTCACAGGTGACGATTTCAATAGAGGACACTTTGATGTTTATGAATGTTTAAACACTCAAAAGCTGGATGCGAAGTTATCGATGAAACTGGTTGTATGCTTACAACGCTTGACAGATGCCGAATATCACTTCAACACAAGTCCTGAAAATACTGTCATAATTGAAACAAACCATGAAACTCAAACCGATTATAACAGCACCAAGCTGTGACATTTGAGGCAAGGTTGCTTTTCACATGGCCAACTGTACGTTGCATGCTCAAGATTAAGCTCAGCGCACAGTTTGGTCATATTACAACCCGGAGGTCCGAACTGACAACGTGGTATACAAAGCGATCCTTAACAAATAATTATTGGCATATTTTTCCTCAGTTCAAAAAGGTTTAGTTTTCTTCTTATTAAAAATTTTAAGGCAGTACTTCGCCGCTGCGAAGCGTGGGTATTTTGCTAGTGTTACAGATAAAATGGAAAATGTATGTGCTAATGGTGCAAAGGCAACTTCTTTGCAGAGTTGTTTGCAAAGTGCAACTTTCACCGTGAATTTATTTTCACAGAAATTGTTTTGCTCATCACTACTCTTCTTAAAAAAAATAAACAAATAACTGGATGTCAGCCTACACAAGTAATATAACATAACAATTCCAAAGCCTAATGTATCCATTTCAAAATCAGAAGTGACTAAGACCAGCATTGTCAGTAGAAGGCACAAGAAATTAACCAACCCTGAAAAGGGTGCCGTCTATCACAGGACACACTTACACACACACCATGTTTGTATTGTCAGAGGAACATCAGAATCCCTGGCTGCATTACATCTTGGTATGGCACCTACTCAGCCCAGGGCCACAGTGCACTTCAGAAAGCAGAGCACAGCATATTACTTGTAGTCAGATATTTCTTCTCAGTGTAGGATGATGGGCTTCAAAAGGTTGGGATTTTACCGTATAATCTTTCCCAGATGGGTGAGCATCCATGATTTAATGTTATATTTTAACCTCATACATTTAATATTTTACATTTATGTACATTAACACTAGAATCCTTGAAGCCAACGGAAAAACTTGTAATCCTGGGCCACATTAAATTCCTTTGCACCTCTCCTTCAGCGTCTTTTGTTTTGTAAATGTATTGATTAGAACAAGCAGCCTATTATCCCATCCCATCCGAAACAGACCCACCCCACCCACAGACACAGCTCAAGTCGCAGAGAAGATTCTCAGAGCTAAAGTTTGTTTATCAGGGCGTGAGGTGCCTGGAATTGTAGTGGCAAAATAATACAGTATATAATAATTTGGAATACATTCATTTCATGTGTGTCCTGTGCCTACAATGATCTATGTAAATGTAGGATGACAAGAAATGCAAGGCATGAATTGTTGAACACATAATTCAATTCAATTCAGTTTAATTCTATTTTATTTGTCATTCAGCAGAACATCCAAGATGTGCTGCAGAACGAAAAGATGATGCACAAGACATTAATAAAAACACATGGTATTTAAAAGACAAACGGTGGTAGGAAAACAACTGTTTTTAAACCTGGTGGTTCTGCATTTCAGGCTACGGTATCTTCTACCTGAGAGCATGAGGGAAAAGAGTTCAGAGGCAGGATGAGTGGTGTTGACACTTTTTCTATAGTGTCATTTCTTGTGACTGAATACAGAGAGATATAATTAAAGTTAGTAAAAAATCTTTTATTAATACACACCAGGCAAAGGTAAAATGCCAGAGAAGCACAGTCCTAGGACACCTGCCCTTCATCTGCCTCGAGGGGTCGGTGTCCCAAATCTTTTATAGGGCCTTTGTCTTATGACTTTAGTTGCACAAGAATTTCAAACCGTTACATCTTACAACATTTTGCTTGGATCAGCATTTACCACATCCTTTATGTTCATCAGTTGGTCACTTGTGGTTTTAGTTCATCAGTTGGTCACTTGTGTTTTTTTTTTTCGTTAGGAGAAACAAGAAGTTGCACTTGTCATGTGCACTATAGACAAGACAGGGTCTGCATGGCTTTTATAACATACACCAGATTGATCAAACTGTTTATTATTTTTCCACATTCCCCCCTTTTAAACAGTCTGGGTATGACAAGGAATAAAGGAGAGTTAGACAGCGGAGGTAAAAAGTGGTGAAGGAGGCGGAGAGGGGAAGGGGATGAGGAAACTGAAGAAGCAAATTGGAGTATACGTTCCTTGTGTAGCATATAGGCCTTGGCCATAGAAGCAGTGAAATATTTGGATATTATATAGCGAATAAGAGGAATAATGCAGCAGCCAACGAGGAGAAGAACAATGAATACTACTGCCAAAGAAATAAATGCTGACTTTAGCCATTGGCCCCAGGACCCGAAAGTGGACGTAAACCACTGATCCCAAGGGTTAGGGATGCCAGAGTTAGTGGCAAGTTCACTAGAAAGGGCAGTAAGGCAGGCTAATGCACGAGTGATAGAGCCATCAGGACCAGTATTATTGGGAATGTAGGTGCAGCAAGTGTCTCCAAACATTGCACAGACACCACCTTTCTCTGCTAAAAGCATATCTAGGGCCAACCTGTTCTGCCAGGTCATTAGAGAGGTATGATCCAACTGCTCATGAATTCCTTCAATAGCATCTTTCGTGAAGTTGAGGAATCGTTGTTGGTTATAATACAAATAATTGATCCAATCGACATTTTTATTGATGGTGATCTGAGGTATTATGGACTCAAACCCAGCAGCTACCTGATCCCTGGCTTTAAATTTATCTGGGACTCCTCTGGGGACTCCTATAGAATCAATATATACTCCTGGGCCGTGTAGAGAGAAACTGGAAGAAGAGTCTGGGAGAGAACGGGTCCGGCGGGAAAAAGTCAAGAGCTGGGAATAAGAGGGGTGAAACGGAGGGTGTGAAGAGGGTAAGGACAGTAATTGGAAAGGCATAACCAGCTGTATAGGGGCACAAGTGCCAGACCAATCGAAAAGCAAGATATCAAATAGTTTTGACCTACGGCACATCCACCAAATATCAGACCTAGGGGTAGTTTGGGAAAGCAAAAATTTTGAAAGAGTGAAATTAAAAGAGGAGGAGTTAACATGGAAGGTCTGAGAGCAGAAGGAAGAAGGTAATTCTCCTACCTAAGCAGTTCCATTTGATTTAAAGCATGTGAAATTGCCTTCATGAGACTGAAACATGGGAGTAATCATATGACGGGTGGGGGGAAAAAGGGAACATAGATTAGCACATTCGGAATTAATGGGGATTTTGGGGCTAGTAAACAAGTAGAGAAGACAAGGTAACCCAGTGGGGTCAGAAATGTTGGATAGTGGGAAAGGGACTGCAGTTAAATGAGAGCGTGCGGCTGCGCAAGCGTAGCAATGTGAACGGTTAACCTGTTTTGCTGAATAGATTACCCACTGCAACCAACTATTTTGATCCCCATAGCCTGTCTCCACAGAGAAAGTGCTGGTTAAGGTATTTTGATGCAAAATCTGAACCAGGGGTGTTTCGTCGCGTGGAGACACAGTGGTGAGAAACTGAGTAAGAGAGGGGGACGGGGGAGAGAGAGCGGGTGTCCTAACCTTAATTTGGAAAAATCCTTGGGGATCATAACCACTTGCATATGCAGCTAAGACATAAGTTCCTGAATCATGCAGAGAAGGATTCTTCAGAGTAACGATTAATGGATTACAATGATTCTCAGCACACTCATGAGGGGCATGTCCCTTTAAAATAGAGAATCGAGTTTTCAGGCCATACTGTGTAGCCTGCCAAGGTTCATAACCCCAGTCATTTGGTCTTGTATTTGCAAACACGTTGCTCCAAAATCCACATTCAGAGTCCTCTGAGGAGGAACCTGAATCAGAGTCATACCAAGGGTAGCTTACACAAACATATTTTTCAGGCCATTCCCATTGTTCCTGTCTGCCAGTACAGGGGGCAATTGCACAAAAATCAATCTGGAATGAGGCAGTTTCTTCCACCTGGAAAGTCAGTGTCACCCGTGAAGTGGATAATGGAATGGAAAACAATAAGATTATGTATATTAAGGGTGCCATCTTTTGCAGTGTGAAGCGTGAATCCAGGCGGGCAATCCTTCAACCTTTACGGCGTGTGGTGTAGCAACTGTTTTAGCATCATTGTACTTAGAAGGGAAATCTTCTACCCATCGGGAGAACACATCGACAATCACAAGGCAATATCGATAACCTCTAGATGGTGTTAGCTCAATGAAATCCATTTGGAGGTGCTCAAACGGACCCATTGGGTTAGGAGCAACGGCGGGACTTACCTGTGTGCCTTTTCCTACATTAAACCTTTGACATAATGCACAGCGTCTACAGAATTGCTTTGCATATGTAGAGAAGCCTACAGCTTCCCAATGATTTTCAACATCCCGGACCATGGCATCTTTCCCAGCATGGTTGAGGCCATGGGCTATTTTTGCCATACCTGGAAAAGAAGCCTTTGGGAGAAATAGTTTGTTAGTTTGCTTATGAGTCCAGACTCCATCAGAGAGGGACCCTTCTTTGGACCATTTTTTCTTTTCGATGTCCGTGGCTGCACTTTGTAGAGAAATAATTTGATTATCAGGGTCCTGGTCATTTCTCTGTTGGAATAAAGAGATTGGTGTGTTACTGTGTGCAGCCTTTTTAGCAAAGTAGTCTGCTAATTCATTTCCTTTGCTGACAGGATCCTGCTTTCCTGTGTAAGCTTGACATTTAACAATCGCTAGCTTTGATGGTTTGGTTATGGCTTCTAAAAGGGATTTGATTAGCTTTTGATGTTGGATGAGCTTGCCAGTACTGGTCTTAAATCCCCTCAATTTCCATAATGCCCCATGATCATGGCAGACTCCAAAGGCATATCTAGAATCTGTATAAATTGTTATGATTTTTCCTTCAGACAGCTGACATGCTCGGGTGAGTGCTATTAGTTCAGCTGCTTGTGCACTTAAACTTGATGAATTTCGATTTGCTCCCCTTGGACCACTGCGTAACTAGTTGAGGGTGTTCCGTTTTCCAATCGTAAAGAACATCCGTCTACAAAAATAATTTCTCCAGTTTCTAAAGGTGTTTCCTGTAGATCTACTCGAGGCTTTACAACTTTTGCTATTTCTTTATGGCAATTATGCGGTTCGCCTTCTTTATCTGTTGGCAAAAGGGTGGCTGGATTTAAAGTGGAGCATCTTTCAATCGTGACATTTGCCAGAGTACAGAGTACATTCTGATAGTGTTTTGCCCTAGCAGTAGTGAGATGTGAGGTCTTAGCCTGTACTAAAATGGAATGTACAGCGTGAGGCACCTTTACTGTTAGGGGGCTCATGAGCACTATATCTGTACTGGCTACCACAGCTTCTGTTGTGGCAGCCACAGCCCTAAGGCAAGGCGGAAGTGCTGCAGCCACTGGATCCAATTTTTTCGAAAAATATGCTATTGGCCTTTGTTTATCCCCATGTAACTGTGTTAAAACTGCATTCATATATCCCCCCTTTTCGTCCACGAACAGAGTGAATGGACGTGAGAAATCCGGTAAGCCTAACGCAGGAGCTGAGGATAGTGCGCTTTTCAAGTCACAGAGAGCCTTCTCACCAGAAAGAGGAAGGTCAGGGGTGTTTGTTAGATTTTGTAATGGCTGTGCTCTTTCAGTGAAATTCAAAATCCATTGCCGGGAGTAACCTAGAATGCCCAAAACAGACATAACCTGTTGTTTTTTGACAGGTCTAGGAAGATTTTGAATGGTGTTAATCGATCGCTAGAAAGAGCTCTTGTTCCATTTGTAATGTCATGACCTAGATATTTTACAGTCGTTTGAATTAATTGCAGTTTAGCCTTTGAAACTTTATGTCCATTTTCTCCCAGGAATAGTAGTAATTTTTTAGTGTCCTGCTCACAATCGTCTTCTTTAGTACTGCATAACATAATATCATCTACATATTGTATTAATGTACTACCTCGGTCTGGCCAGAACCCTTCTAAACTTTGAGCAAGCGCTTGTCCATACACACAAGGGGCTTCAGTATATCCCTGAGGCATGACAGTCCATGTCCAACGGCGGTTTTGGAAAGTAAAAGCAAACCAAAATTGAGAATCAGGGTGTACAGGGACAGAAAAGAAAGCATTGGCTAAATCAATCACGGAAAAGTAACGAGCAGAGGGAGGGATTGCAGAAAGAATAGTGGAAGGATTAGGAACAATAGGGGCCCTAGGAAAGATTGCAGAATTCACTTGTCGTAAATCTTGAACAAAGCGCCATGAACCGTCAGCCTTTCTTACAGGTAAAATAGGGAATTGACGGGGGAATATCTAATCGGAATAATCGCACCGCGTTTCACAAGATCAGAATGTACGGTGGAGATGCCAGCCTCTGCTTTGGGAGACAGAGGATACTGAGCATAGTGCGGGCGAAAGGAAGATTTCGGGTAGACCACCAGAAGTTCACAATGGGCTATCCTTCCATAATCATTCTTTCCCTGGGCCCACAGTGAATCAGGAAGCATAGAGAGCCAAGAAGGGGAAGTAGTTGCAATGAAAAAACAGAAAAGGAAGTGCAGCACAATGCACGATGCACTAAAAAATCAGTTTGGAGCACAACTTTAGTTATCAAATGGTCTGAGGTATCGAAAATACCTGGGGCAACATGTAACCAGTCTGTTCTATTAAGACATTGTTCTATCCATGGTCCGATTTCCGCCCAATGTACAGTGCTTGATTTAGCTAAAGAAATATGAAGCACTGACCCTCCGAGATAAAAGATACTCTGTGAATATGTAAGATGTACGGATGCAGCAGCTTTTGCGGATGAAATAAAAATACAAGGAATGTGAAGGGTTTCAGGGCAGGTACCTGAAGAAAGAAAAGATTCCAGCCAGGGGGTGTCTACTTCTACAGGGAAATATTGAGCAGTGCAATGTAGGGTGTCATGGGCTTGGAGATTGGGAAACAAGCAGGAGGGAAAGGAGTGAAGGGCTTTAAGAAGGATGGTGTGTAGGGAAACATTAAAAGTCAATGCTGCAAAAGAGGGGTCTGGGCGATGGGCAATTTGGGACATTAGTTTTGGGTTGGAGCAGAAGAATCCTTGATTAGTCATGGAGATTGAAAGAAAGAGTTTTGTCATAAGATCTCGTCCCAGTAAATTGACAAGGCAGAATTGATTAATCAGGAATTGATGTGACAAAGAAGAGCCTCCTGATCGTTGTTGAACCTGAAGTGGTTTCGAGACTCGGAGAACATGGGGTTTTCCAGAGGCTGTAAAAACCAGTGACAGTTTCGTTCTGTCAGGGACCGTAACCAAAGAGAGAGTGGAGCGGGTGGCCCCGGTGTCCACAAGGAAGGCAGTTTCAGTGCCATTTATGAATAAAGTCAGTAATGGATCAGTTTCAGAGTTATGAGTCAATAATGGTAATTGAAAAGAATGGCTGGGGGTCCCTGCACTGTCCTATGTCCAGTACTGCTGGTCCGGTGAATCAGGAAAAAGGGGAGGAGGTGGAGGAAGAGGGAGTTGTTGGCGCTGGGGGCATTCTCACCGGAAATGCCCAGTCTCTCCGCATTGGTAACATCGGTATGGAGGGCCACCTGACTGATGTGCAGGGGAATTGTCGGAGTCTGTGGTCCAAATAGGAGAGAATCTGCGTCCTCTACCTCTTGCACGGCCCCAGGTACGGGGATCGAATCCACGTCCTCTGGATTGAGGTCCTGCAGTGTAGTAGTTTATCTGAGCGGCAATAAGTTTAGTTTGTGTGTCAGACTCTTTTTGCTTCGTCTGTTGTTCAGCGTGTTCTGCATTTCGCTTGACTTCCACAAAAGCGGCAGACTCCCATCCAATGCAGGAGATTCGGACCTTGGACTGTATGTCAGGTCGCAGCCCTAATACGAAAGGAGGAACAGCCGCCCTTAAGCGATCTTCACTTCGTTCTATGCCAGAGTGAGTGGCCATTAGATCCTGTATGCGCAACCCCCATTCATCGACTGTCTCATCTTTCCTTTGTTTTGCTGCTGAAATTAAAGACCAGTCTGTTCCCTTCTTAAAGTTTTGTTTTATATTATCCTTGTCTCCTCCCCATTGTGTCTGAAAATCAACCTCTCCTCCCTGTCCCTCTCCCCGATGTAAAGTCTCCCTCCAGGTCCAATTAACCCCGTTGTGGGTCCCATAATTAACAGATGCCCAGGTGGGACCCAACTTGTGACGCAATACTTGAGTCCATTCTGCTGCATTTGGTTTGTACATGCTATCAAGCTGGTCGAGTTGTTCGATGAACTTGTCCCCACCTTTCACTTTAGGATCATACAGTTCTGCCACTACATCCTTCAATTCTGTTATGTCCCAAGTGCGGTATATCATTACAGTGGTGGGGTTCTGGGGGCTAGCTGGCTGGTACGGGTCATGACGAGGGTTTGGAACTTCCATTAATTGGAAGGAATAGGTCGGGCCTGCAGGTTTGGGAGAAGAAGTAAAGACAGGGGCAAATAGTGAAGAGGTTGAGGGGGCCGAAGCGGAAGGAGGGTCATGACTACGGGTATGTCAGGCAATGGGCAAACAGTGGAAGTAAGTCTGGTTTTGAGTTTGGGTCAGGAGAGGCTTTTGATCTTTCTTGTCTGACCCCTCGTCTTCCTTGGGTTCGAGAGGGATCGTAATGATATTGTTCATCGAAGAATGCTGCTCCAGATTGTTCATCATCTGGGCACCAGAAAACTGTTGACACTTTTTCTATAGTGTCGTTTTTTTTGACTGAAGACAGAGAGATATAATTAACGTTAGTACAAAAATCTTTTATTAATACACACCAGGCAAAGGTAAAATGACAGAGAAGCACAGTCCTCGGACACCTGCCCTTCATCTGCCTCGAGGGGTTGGTGTCCCAAATCTTTTATAGGGCCTTTGTCTTATGACTTTAGTTGCACAAGAATTTCAAACCGTTACATCTTACAACATTTTGCTTGGATCAGCATTTACCACATCCTTTAAGTTCATCAGTTGGTCACTTGTGTTTTTTTTTTCGTTAGGAGAAACAAGAAGTTGCACTTGTCATGTGCACTATGGACAAGACAGGGTCTGCATGGCTTTTGTCACATACACCAGATTGATCAAACTGTTTATTATTTTTCCACAGTGGGTTCTCTGGAGATCCGCACACAGCTCTGGCCAAACATCGTTGTTTTGCTAAGAATTGTACATTAGGCAGTGGGGCTCCAATGATCCTCTCAGCAGCCCTCACCACCTTCCTCAGTGCTTTCCAGTCCGAAGCGTTGCAGCTGTCTTGCCACAGAGAGCTGCTGCTGGTTAGCATGCTCTCTATGGTCCCTCTGTAGAAACTGGCGAGGACTAACTTGCTAAGATGGGCCCTCTTTAGCCTCCGCAAGAAGATCAAGCGCTGGTGAGCCTTCTTGGTGATGGAGGAGGTGTGCAGGGAACAGATGAGGTTGTTTGTCACATTTATTCCTAGGAACTTGGTAGACTGCACAATTTCCACAGCAGTGTTGTTGATGTAGACCGGGTGTGTGTCAGCTGTTTCTTCCTGAAGTCGATCACCAGTTCTTTCGTTTTTTCGACATTCAGTATCATATTGTTTTTATCACACCATTCCACAAATGACTTCACCTCCTCTCTGTAATCCCCCTCCCCATCACCTCGAATGAGACCCATGACCGTCGTGTCGTCAGCATACTTAATGATGTGGTTTGTGCTGAACTTGGCACAACAGTCATGGGTCTTGAGCGTGAAGAGGAGGGGACTCAGAATGCACCCCTGTGGAGAACCTGTGTTTAAGGAGATGGTGTCTGATTTATTCTTCCTTACCTGTACGTACTGAGGCCTGTCCGTTAGAAAGTCCAATATCCAGTTTTGCAGAGGTGTGCTCAGTTCCAATAGACCCAGTTTGCTGATCAGATTCTGAGGGATCATGGTATTAAAGGCCGAACTAAAGTAAACAAACAGCATGCAGACCAGAGTGTCTCTGTTCTCCAGATGTTCCATCAAAAGGTGGAGTGTAATGGATATGGCGTCCTCAGTGGCACGGTTGGAGCAGTAGGTAAATTGGAAATGGGTAAAATGAGGAGGGTAGGACAGAAATAATGTGGTCCTTGATCAGCCTTTCAAAACATTTAATCACTATTGGTGTAAGGGCTACAGGGCAATAATCATTCATGGTTGTGACAGTGGGTTTTTCGAAACCGGGATAATTTCTGACGTTTTAAAGCAAGATGGCACAACAGCCTGACACAGGGAGATGTTAAATATATCCGTAAGGACATGTGTCAGCTGCTCCACACATCCTTTGAGTACGCAACCTGGTATCTGGTCTGGTCCTGCAGCTTTCCTTGGAATAATTCTCCTCAGAGTCTGGAGAACATCATCCGGTTCCAGACACAGTGCCTTCTCGTCAGGATGAGGGGTGGCCTTTGCTGGTGATATGTCATTCAATGCTTCAAACCGTCCAAAGTACTTATATAGGTCATTCAGAAAGTTGAAGCTATCATCACAGGGGTGAGAAACTGTTATGTAATCTGTAAAAGATTTAATCCCCTGCCACAATCTTCTGCTGTTCCTGTGATCTTGAAAATGACTCTGTATTTTCTTTCCATAAGCCCTTTTAGCTCTTCTGATAGCTTTATTGAGGTTGGCTCTTGCTGTTCTGAGGGCAGCTGTATCTCCAGATTTAAAAGCAGAGTTTCTCACTTTCAGCAAGGCTCGCACCTCAGCAGTCAGCCACGGTTTATCATTTGCCCTGACAATGATCTTTTTGGTGACGCAGACATCAGCCATGCATTTATTTATGTAGCCAGACACAGCCTCTACATATTCATTTATATCTGTTGTAAGAACTGGAGACCAGAGGCGTGGAAAGGTTTGGGGCAGCCACCCGTTTAATGCGGTTTCCCGGCTGCAAAAGTATTTGAGGCATTTTCAAACAGTTGTTCACACAACAGAGTCCAAAACAGAACTGCCTGCCTAAGCAAAGGCAGTGAGCTTTATAGCTCAGAGGGCGGAAATGATGTCGTCCTCTGGGCCGGAACTGGAAGTGACATCACCCTTGGGGCCGGAACCGAAGTGACCTCATTCTTGGGGCCGGAACCGGAGGTGGTGTGTCCTTCCTGGAAATGGCGGCTCCTGGTGGGATTTCCCGGGTAAGACCTGCAGAGAACTCAGAAAGAGCGTCAGCGTACCCGCCCCCCCCTGGGCAGATGTATAAACAGTATTGTCTAAGCCCTTCAGCTGCTTCCCATGCACACGTGTGTGACAAGACTCCCCTCAGCCCAGACCCGTCGGGTCGGGCGACCTGCACCGAGAGGTCGTGGGCCCGGGAGAGGGCATCGGCGTTGGCATGAAGGGACCCCTGTCGATGAACGAGCGTATATTTGTACTGCTGCAGGTCAAGAAACCACCTCGTGACCCGCGGATTCACTCCCTGTGAAGGGCCATCCACTTTAAAGGCGCATGATCCGTCACCAGAGTGAACACGCGACCCAAGAGGTAGTACCGCAGCTGCGTCACCGCCCATTTGATCGCCAAAGCCTCCTTCTCCACCGCCGCGTACCTGGTCTCCGTCCAACAGTTTCCGCTCAGGTACATAACGGGTGTTCAACACCGTCGGCGCTTTGGCTCAACACGGCTCCCAAGCCTGTGTCCGGCGTCCGCCTGGAGGACAAAAGGGAGAGAGAAGTTAGGGGAGATTAAGATAGGTGCTGAAGTCAGAGCCCTTTTTAAGTCACTGAATGCAGCCCCCGCTTTATCAGACCATACCACCGTATTAGGAGCTCTTTTCTTTGTCAAGTCGGTCAAGGGCGCCGCTCTCGGAGAACGAGGCACAAACCGGCGGTAGTACCCGCCAAACCGAGAAAGGATTGGACTTGCCGCTTGGTTTGCGGACGGGCCAGGCCATTATGGCTTGCAACTTGGAACACTGTGGCCTCACAGTACCCCGGCCCACTAGGTAGCCCAAATATTTGGCTTCTCTCAACCCGAAGTAACATTTCTTGGGGTTGATGCGAGCCCGCCTCTCCCAATGTCCGTAATACTGCTGTGACCTGCTGTATGTGCTCCTTCCAGGTGCTGGAATAGATGACAACGCCATCCAGATAGGCAGCACAGAACGAGTTATGGGGCCGGAGCACTTTGTCCACCAGACGCTGAAAAGTCGCAGGCGCCCGTGTAACCCGAATGGAAGGACACGATACTGCCAGTGTCCGCTAGGAGTGCTAAACGCGTTTTTTTCCTTCGCGGACTCCGTTAAAGGAACCTGCCAGTACCCCTTTGTCATGTCAAGTGTAGTCAAGAATTTGGCTGGTCCCAGTCTCGAGGAGGTCGTCCACGCGAGGCATGGGATAAGCATCAAATCGGGAAACTTGGTTGAGCCGACGGAAGTCATTGCAAAACCTCCAACTGCCGTCAGGCTTAGCAATCAAGACGATGGGGCTGGACCAGGGACTACTACTTTCCTCGATCACTCCTAGTGCCAGCATTCGCTTGATTTCCAGTTCCACTTCTACTTTCTTTGCCTCCGGGAGTCTGTAGGGTCGCCACGGACGATCACCCCCGGGTCAGTCACTATGTCGTGCGCAATCAGAGAGGTCCGACCTGGTTGTTCACTTACCACCTCTGGGACCGAGCGGATAGCTGCTTCGAGCTCCTGTCTCTGTCTGGGAGATAGCTGTTCGCGAAATTAAGGGCACTTACTTCGGAAGAGAGAGCAGGGCTGTCCGGAGGAGGGATCGGGATCCCTCTCCTTCCACGGTTTCAGCAGGTTTACATGATATATTCGCTCAGCTGGTCGGCGATTGGGCTGTTTCACCAAATAGTCGACCAATCCCTTCCTCTCCTTAATTTCGTAGGGGCCTAGCCAATGTGCGAGCAGTTTAGAGTGTGAAGTAGGAACCAATACCATGACGCATCCCCGGTTGGAACTCCCGGAGAGTCGTACACGGTCATACAGGCGGCCTGTGCTGATTGTGCCTCCTCGATATGACTTTTAGTATAGGTCTTATTACATCAAATCTATCGCAACTGGGCGATATACTCCAAAATGTTAGTGGAGGGCTGTGCCTCCCCTTCCCAGCCCTCTTTTAAAATATCTAATAAGCCCCGGGGCTGTCTTCCGTATAGTAATTCAAAGGGAGAGAACCCGTAGAGGCTTGAGGACTTCCGGTAGGCAAAGAGGACAAGGGGAGGAGTTGGTCCCAATTCCTCCCATCCTTGCTGACTACCTTACGTAGCATTTGCTTGAGAGTTTGATTGAATCTCTCCACTAGCCCATCGGTTTGAGGATGATACACGAGGTTTTAAATGCTTTATTTTCAGTAACTTGGCAGTCTCCTTGAACGCTTCCGAGGTGAAAGGCGTTCCTTGGTCCGTCAGGACTTCTCTAGGAATGCCCACGCTGAAAAGACTCCTACTAGTTCCCGTGCAATATTTTTAGTGGTAGCCGAGCGCAATGGAACGGCTTCAGGGAATCGGGTTGCATAATCCACGAGGACGAGTATATATTTATATCCTCGGCTGAGGGCTCCAGGGTCCTACTATATCCACCCCAATCCTGTCAAAGGAACGCCAATAAGGGGAAGGGGAATCAGAGGAGCACGGTCCTTCCTAGGAATTTGCCGCAGTTGACACTCCGGCAGGAAATGCAAAAGCGCGAACCTCCTCATTAATCCCGCCAAAAAACGGAGCTTAATGCGCTCTAATGTTTTATCGGAGCCGAGATGGCCTCCAAGAAGGTGAGAGGTGGCTAACTCTCAAACCTGCCGCCGTAGGTCCGCGGGACTAGCAACAACTTCGGACCTTCCCCTCATGTTCAGCAACCCGATACAATAATTCATTATCCATGACAAAGTGAGGTCCCTGTGGCATGGGCAAATGCGTCGTTGGCGTTAACGAGAACCACTGCATTCTTTATGTGCTTCAGAGAGTCGTTATTCCATTGTTCTCTCTTGAAAGAAGCCGGAGTCGCTCTAAACTGAAAGTGCAACTCAGAGAGCGGGTCCGGTCTGACCTCAAGGGCGGAGAATCCTCCCTCGCTGCCGGGGCGCTAGTGGATGACGTAGTAGCCCGCGACGGTCCGGGAGTATCTTCGTCACTCTCTTGGCCTACCGCCCCACTCCCTGTCGGCTGATTACACGGTGTGGAAGCAGCTTGAGATGAGTCTTTATCATCTATAACGAGGCCAAAAGCTTTTCGGGGAATGCTTTCTAAACTACGCGTTACTGTCAGACCAGTCCGCCCGAGGATTACGGAAACGGAGGATCCGGTGTACCGCCACGTAAGTCGAAGGGTTCCTCCGAGACATACGTAACACCGGGCGGTATTGTACGAGCGGATATCTCCGTGTATACATTTTAGACTGGTCTTTTTCTTAATCCATTGTTGCGGTAGAACAAAGCGGCGAGCAACGACAGACACGCTACTGCCGGAATCAAACAGCGCTGTTATCATATGTCCATTAATAAGAAGCTCTCCCGTATGTTTATCCGCCAGGGATTGCTAAGGGCACACAAACAACCCGCCATTGTCCCCTACGGTCCGCCTTGTTCCCGACAGGTCGCAAGCCAGACGGCCCGCGACTTCGAACAGGCTCTGGATTGCGTGGAAGGGACTGCTTTGTAGGACATAACTCCGGTAGTCCACAGAGCGGCTGTTCTGCCTCCCGGGTTTCACAGCCGCCTCTGGGTTGCAAGAGCTGTAGCAGCTCGTCCATGGAATGGAATTCCCCCAGGCCGGCTGGGCAAATTCCTGGGGTATCGCTGTAGCAGCAAAAACAGGCCACTTGCTGCACTATTTGCAAGGGGGTCAGATCAAATGGCCGTAGCCACTCACCCACCTGTTGCCAGAGAGCCATAGCCTGCTCTGACAGCCCTTTGTTGGGTTAAACTCCCAGTCTATTATATTCTTCACCTGCCGGCCTGGGGACAGCCCATCGCTAACAGGGACCTTGGTCCCGATGGGCTTCGGCTTTCCTGCCAGAAGAGCATACTGAGCCACTCGTGTGTTTTCCCCAGAAGCCAGCCCACGCCTGTGGGTCCCCTCTACCTTCTCCACGAGATGGGTTGGTAGCCCCGGTTATGCTCGTGGAGCAGAGCCTGCACCGCCCTTCCTGACCCTCCGCGCACTCCCTGCCCGAAACTCGGCCCCGTACTCACCCACCTGGTTCCTTGAAGTCCGTGTCCCGGTTCTTCGGGACACCATCCTGCCGACTACGCCACTGTAAGAACTGGAGACCAGAGGCGTGGAAAGGTTTGGGGCAGCCACCCGTTTAATGCGGTTTCCCGGCTGCAAAAGTATTTGAGGCATTTTCAAACAGTTGTTCACACAACAGAGTCCAAAACAGAACTGCCTGCCTAAGCAAAGGCAGTGAGCTTTATAGCTCAGAGGGCGGAAATGATGTCGTCCTCTGGGCCGGAACTGGAAGTGACATCACCCTTGGGGCCGGAACCGGAAGTGACCTCATTCTTGGGGCCGGAACCGAGGTGGTGTGTCCTTCCTGGAAATGGCGGCTCCTGGTGGGATTTCCCGGGTAAGACCTGCAGAGAACTCAGAAAGAGCGTCAGCGTACCCCGCCCCCCCCTGGGCAGATGTATAAACAGTATTGTCTAAGCCCTTCAGCTGCTTCCCATGCACACGTGTGTGACACTGTCCTTTGATCTGTGGTAGCTGTCTCTCTGAACACAGACTAGTCGGTGCACTCAAAACAATCCTGTAGTACATTCATGGCTTCTTCTGGCCAAACTCTCACCCATTTAAGTGATGGTTTTGATCTGATGAGCACAGGTCTATATGCTGGGATTAGCATAATAGACATATGGTCTGATGAGCCAAGATGGGGGTGTGGGGATGCTTTGAATGCTCCTTTGATGTTGGTGTAGACATGATCCAATATATTGGTTCCCCGAGTTGCAAAATCCACATGTTGATAAAAATGGGGTAAATCTCTCTTCATGTTTGCCTGGTCAAAATCCCCAGCAACAATGACTACTCCATCTGGATGTGTTGTTTGCAGATCATTGATGTAGTGGCAGAGTGTGTCAATGGGTGCCTTGGTGTCAGCATCGCAGGGAATATAAACAGCTACTATAAGTACAACGGAAAATTCCCGTGGCAGATAAAAAGGCCGGTATTGAACTACCAAAAACTCAATGTCCGGAGAGCAACATGTGTGGATTTTTTTTTGAATCAACACACCATCTGTTGTTTATGTAGACAATGATACCTCCGCCCCATGTTTTGCCGCTGAGACTGCTGCTCCTGTCTGCCCGGTGGATAGTTAGCCCCACTAAGCTGATAGCAATGTTGGTTGTGGAGTCATTGAGCCAGGACTCCGTAAAGACAAAAGCACAGCAATCCGTAATCTCCCGCTTCAATGTTAAATCTAGCCGAATGTAGTCCAATTTATTCTCCAGTGAGCGGATATTTGCCACCAAGTTCGATGGTAGTGGCGTTCTGCATGGATTAGCTTTAGCCTTAGCGCTCAGCCCACCACGGACACCTCGCTTTTATTTACACATGCACCACCACCGTCTTGTTCTTAGGGCTCGGGTAGCACTGGTAGATGATTTTGGTGCTAAGCAGGCTTCACCACTCGTCCGTAGCAGTCTTTCTGCTTCTTTCAGTAGAACCATGATGTTTGGATTTACTAGTCCTTTACCCTGTTCCATACCCAGTGACAGAAGGTTTAGACGAGTATATATCTGGATTTCCATTTTTAGTGACATTAAATCACTATCAAGAATGTGTTTTTATCATGAGCCCGTGCAGCCGCAGCCTGTGTGGCGCCACCATTACAATTACATTACGTACTCACAAAACGGAATGTTTTTCATATTTTAGTAATAATTGACAAAATGTAGACATGTGAGAAGTCCAAATATCAAATAAACACTTTAACAAAAGGTACAAGTATAACAAAACAACTGTGTTTTTATTAAAAAATATATATATATATATATTATTTTATTAGAATTTAAAAGCATTCCATACATCCAAGTCAAGTTTAATCAAGCTGGTTTGAAACAAATCGACCCCCACCCATGAGAAAAAGAGCTAGGTCAGAACAGTAGAACTTTAATCCATCTATCCATCCATTTCCTAACCCGCTGAATCCGAACATAGGGTCACGGGGGTCTGCTGGAGCCAATCCCAGCCAACACAGGGCACAAAGCAGGAATCCAATCCCAGGCAGGGCGTCAACCCACCGCAGGACACACACAAACCCACCCACACACCAAGCACACACTAGGGCCAATTTAGAATTGCCAATCCGCCTAACCTGCATGTCTTTGGACTGTGGGAGGAAACCGGAGTACACCCACGCAAACACGGGGAGAACATGCAAACTCCACGCAGGGAGGACCCGGGAAGCGAACCCAGAACTTTAATAAGAGTAAATATATGTAAAAAAAATAGATGAACAAAAATAGAGTAGAAAAGAGGGGAGAGAATCCACTTCCTCAATTGAAATACCTATTCTAAAATGTTGTTTATCAGATCCTGCCAGGTTTTGAAAAAGTATTTTACAGATCCTCTAAGTGAGAATTAGATTTTTTCCAATTTCAGATGATATGTAACATCAGTTACCCACTGACTTCAAAGAGGTGAGTTAGGATTCTTCCAGTTGAACAAGTTAAGTGTTATGTGCTAATAGTGTAGTAAAGGGAATTACAGTTTGTTTGTCTTATTCCACTTTAAGCCCATCTGAAATTACACCAAACACAGCTGTTAGTGGGTTAGAAAGGATTGTGACCCCAAGGCTGTCTGAAAGGCATTTAAAGATTTTTCTCCAAAATGATGTAAATTTGGTGCAGGCCCAAAACATGTGGCCCAGTGAGGCTGAAACTTGGTTGTAATGTTCGCAGGTTGGATCTTTGCCTGGAAACATTTTGGACAATTGCATACGAGAGAGATGTGCTCGATAGATGATTTTAAGTTGAATACTTGTATGTTTTGCAAATATGGAGCTCAAGTGAATTCTTTGCATTGCTACCTTCAACTCCTTTTCTGAGATGTTGAGTGAGAGATTTTTTTCCTACTGTATTCTGGGATCTTTGAAAGGAAGGGAATTTAAAATGATTTTATATATTACAGAAATGCTGTTTGAGTCCTCAAGACTGGTCAATATTTCTTTCGTTATAGAGGAAGATGGGAGATGAGGGAAATTGAGTAGGTTTTCTTTAATGAAGTTTCTAATTTGAAGGCAGTGAAAGAAATGCGTTGCTGGAAAGTTACATTTGTAGTGTATTTATTCATAGGATGTGAAGACGTTGTCTTTGTACAAATCTCTAAGTGATTTAATCCCAGATGTTTTCCAGACATTAAAAACTGGGTACAGTGGGAAAAGGTGCCACAGATAAAAGCTTCTCTATCTTAAAATACTTCCTACATTGGTTCCATATTCTGAATAACTGAAGCACAATTGGGTTGTTGGTATATTGGTGATGACTTACAAAGCAAGGATGATAAAAAGTACTGCAGGATTTTATTTCTGTTGTGGACCAAGCCTGTGTCTGCTCACTTATTTGTGTCCATGTCCTGGTATTTTTAGCTTATATATTTGCCACCCAGTAACAAAATTGAAAGTTAGGTAAAGCCTTGTCATCTTCTTCCTTAGGTCTTTGTAGTGTCATCTTTTGGATACATGGATCTTTTGAATTCCAAATAAATTAGGTTATGGTTGAATCTAATTTCTTAAAAAAATATTTATTGATGTATATTGGAATGTTTTAAACTAAAAAGAGAAGCTTATGAAGGGTATTCATCTTGACAATGTTAATTCTTCCAGCTTCTATCTATCTATCTATCTATCTATCTATCTATCTATCTATCTATCTATCTATCTATCTATCTATCTATCTATCTATCTAGCGTTAAATGAAGGGTAGACCATCTATGCAAGTCTTGCTTAATTTGTTTCCATGAAGACAGTAAAATTTTGTTGATAAAAAGCTTTATGTTTACTTGTAATGTTTACCCCTAGGTATTTAAACTGATCTGTGATAATAAAAGGGAACGTGTCCAATCTAATATTGTGTGCTTGAGAATTCACAAATTAATTCTGAGACCGGAAATCTTTTGTAATTCTGTTAGTGCTGTTAGGACTGTATACACAGTATTTTGTGGATCAGATATATACAGTACCATATCATCTGCATATAGAGAAATTCTATTCTATTCAAGTCCTTCTCTGATAATCCCCTTTATCTGATAAGCATTTTGACAGTGTACTGCTAAGTGGTGATTGCAAACAGCACTGGTGACAAGAGGCATCCTTGCCCAATACCACATTATAGTTATAGAGAGCTAACCTCTCTCTCTCTCTCTCATTTCTCCTAGGGCACTAAGCAGAAAATGGCAGACAGTGGGGTAACTCGCGTTGAAATCGTAGTTGAGGAACTCCAGGCACTTGATGAACAGATTCAGAAACTCCTGTCCCGATGGAGATACCTGAGAAATCTGAAGGCCCGGCTGTTGGATAAACCGTCCTTGCCATCTGGAACCAGTGAAACATCAACCCTGCGTTGTGCCGACCTCACCCCCGCGTCTCGTAGGAGCGACGCCGCTGATGACCTCGGTGGATTTCAGCTATGCAGGCGGGGGTTCAAGGCCAGAGCACCTCCATCGGCACAGGCGAGCATTTATCTCAGAACCGGTTTGACCCTCTCCGTCCCCCATTTCGCCTTCAGCACCTGGTGATGTATTAGTGGTAGGTGATTCTATTGTTAGAAACCTTAATGTCGCATGCCCTAATGCAAAATCGTTTGTTTCTTGTTTTCCCGGTGCTCGTGTCCGAGATGTAATGAGCGTCGCCAGCAGTCTACGAAAACACAAGGAGAGGGCAGTTGGATCAATCGTCTTGCATGCCGGCGTAAACGATATAAGGCACCGACAATCAGAAATCCTGAATGCTGACTTTGCAGCTTTGATTAAAGACACGAAGGAGAGGACCCCATCGGCAAAGATCTTCGTTTCGGGTCCACTACCTCTCGTCAGACGATCCAACGAGTACTACAGTCGTCTGCTAGGGTTGAACGACTGGCTACAGGGTTTCTGCAAGAAGAAGGATGTCGGTTTCATCAACAATTGGAATCTCTTTTTGGAAAGGCCGCGTCTCTTCAAGCGTGATGGCCTGCATCCGAACAGTTTCGGCGCCCGGGTCCTCTCCGAAAACATATCGAAGGTAATTCGTTTTTCTTGACTATCTATCTCTGCTCTTAACCCCTTCCGAAATAATACTGCTGTGCCAGGACATGATGAATGTTTAATAGAGTCTTCCGTTAAAGTTCACACCATTAATACTGTAATAAGCAATCTCAATGCACGTAGAAAACCTAGGAAATACGGCATAAACTCCAATAATCTAATTAAAATTACTATTTTAGAGGAACAATGTATTAAAACTATAAAACAGATCACAGATTAAACAAAAAATGCACACAGAGCGCTAATAATAATAATTTAGTTCCTATTCCAAATAACAATAATGCACATAGTACTCATCTCTGCACCTCCGAAACATTAAATATGGCACTATTAAATGTTAGAGCTTTAACTAACAAAACGTTTTTTATCAACGATCTTATTAGTGATAAAAATAGATCTTATTGCACTAAATGAAACATGGCTTAATTCAGACAGCGCGCAGTTTTAATCGAATCTGCCTCCGGATTACAGTTTTACTCATGCAAACCGCCAGGGAAAAAGGGGGGTGGGCGGATTGGCTAACATTTACTCGAGCATTAAAATGTAAAGATGTCAGTTTTGGTAAGTTCAAGTCCTTTGAGTATCTCGCCGTTGTTATTCATGGAGATTCTCAAGTTCTAGTACTATCCGTGTATAGACCTCCTAAATATAACGTGTCGTTTTTTGAGGAATTCTCTGACTTAATGTCAATTTTAATTACTAACTATGACACACTCCTAATAGTTGGCGACTTTAATTTTCATATAGATAATCAGTGTGATCTAAAAGTAAAAGAATTTATGAACCTCCTGGATTCTTTTGATTTGAGACAACTCATAAATCAGCCTACACATAAAGCAGGTCATACATTAGACTTAGTGATTACTAAAGGACTGAAAGTTGATATAAAACAGATCATTGATATTGGTCTATCAGACCATTTTCTTCTACTTTTAATATAGAAATAATGATAAAAAACACTCATGAGAAGCATATTGTTAAAAAACGCTTCTTTGATTCGGCAGCAGCTTTAAAACTTACAAACATTTTAAGCAATCAGTCCGTTTATAGTGCCAGCTATAATAGCGAGGATAATGTAAATAGTAAGGTGGAAAGATTTAATTCTAAAGTAGAGCTGCTGTTGACATAGTTGCACCTGAAAAGACAGTGAAAAATCTTCTAGCATTGTTATACCATGGAAGACCCAAAGAGTGTCTGATTTAAAGAGAACATGCCATAGAGCTGAGCGTCAATGGAGGAAGACTAAACTTACTATCCACCATGAAATATTAAAAGTCAAAATAACAGAATACAATAACACTGTCCGTCTTGAGAGGCTGCTATTTCTCAAGATTATAAATAACAATGCTAGTAATCCCAGAGTCTTATTTTCAACAATTGATCGCCTACTAAACCCAGGTAGCTCAAAGGAATGCCTCCTAAGTGCTTCCAGTGAAACCTGTGAGGCTGTCGCTGTATTTTCAATCAAAAATTAATGATATTAGAAATAACATAGTATATCTCCCCAACACTAAGGATCCCCTAAACCCCAACATCCTGTTATAAACAAATTAAACTCTTTCACTAGGATAGATTTACCTGATTTAAAAAAATAATCTCTCAATTAAAACCTCCACCTCGTCCTTGACCCGATACCAACAAGGTTTTTCAAAGAAGTATCAGGCGTGCTAATTGATAATGTTCTGACATAGTAAATTCGTCACTAGATACTGGGGTCTTCCCAGACTGTCTTAAGACTGCTGTAGTTAAACCCCTACTTAAGAAACATAATCTTGACCCTCAGCTCTTGAAAATTTTAGACCCATCTCTAACCTGCCTTCTTAAGTAAAGTTCTAGAGAAGGCAGTCATTATGCAGTTAAATGACCACCTAAATAAACATGCTATTCTTGATAAATTTCAGTCAGGTTTTAGAACAAATCACAGCACAGAAACTGCACTCGTTAAAGTAGTAAATGACTTGCGGTAAATGCAGACAGAGGCCATTTATCTGTTCTCATCCTCTTAGATCTGAGTGCTGCATTTGACACCATTGATCACGACATTCTTAGAAATCGCCTTAGTCAATGGGTGGGCCTCTCTGGCAGTGTCTTAAATTGGGTTTGAATCCTACCTGACAGGGAGAAAATTTTTGTTAGTTGTGGGAATTACAACTCAAGACACATGATATCCAATATGGTGTTCCACAAGGCTCTATCCTGGGTCCGCTGTTATTCTCAATCTACATGCTTCCGTTAGGTCAGATTATCTCAGGGCACAACGTGAGCTACCACAGCTATGCTGATGACACACAGCTGTACTTATCAATAGCACCTGATGACCCGATTCTATTGATTCACTAACACAATGTCTGACTTGTATCTCAGAATGGATGAATAGTAATTTTCTCAAGTTAAATAAAGAGAAACTGAAATTTTAGTGATCAGCAATAATGGATACAATGAGGCTATTAGAAATAAACTGGATACATTAGGATTAAAAGTCAAGACGGAGGTAAAAAGCTTAGGGGTGATTGTTGACTGTAATCTGAATTTTAAATCACATATTAATCAGATCATTAGGACAGCATTTTTCACTTAAGAAACATAAGTAAAGTTAGACCTCTTATATCACTGAAAGATGCTGAGAAATTAGTTCACGCGTTTGTTTTCAGTCGACTAGATTACTGTAACGCACTCCTCTCAGGACTACCCAAAAAGATATAAATCGTTTGCAACTAGTGCAGAATGCAGCTGCTAGAATCCTAACTAGGAAAAGAAAATCAGAACACATCACACCAGTTTTATGTCACTACACTGGTTACCTGTGTCATTCAGAATTGACTTTAAAATTCTGCTTATGGTTTATAAAGCCTTAAATAATCTCGCCCCATCTTATATATCGGAATGTCTGACACCTTATATTCCAAATCGTAACCTCAGATCCTCAAATGAGTGTCTCCTTAGAATTCCAAGAACAAAACTTAAAAGAAGTGGTGAGGCGGCCTTCTGCTGTTATGCACCTAAAATCTGGAATAGCCTGCCAATAGGAATTCACCAGGCTGATACAGTAGAGCACTTTAAAACACTGCTGAAAACACATTACTTTAACATGGCCTTTTATAACTTCATTTTAATCGTAATTTAACTTAATCCTGATACTCTGTATGTTCAATTCATCATAATAACTATTCATGGTGGCTCTAAAATCGGTACTGACCCCTACTCTCTTTTCTGTTTCTTTTTCCGGTTTCTTTGTGGTGGCCTGCGCCACCTCCACATACTCAAAGCTTCATGATGCTCCAACAATGATGGACGAATTAAAAGGCAGAAGTCTACTTGACCATCATCATCATCAAGCCCTTCCGTGAGAATCCTAAATCCAAAGAGGACTGTTTCATTTATGTTAGGTAGAATGCCCAGAGGGGACTGGGCGGTCTCATGGTCTGGAATCCCTACAGATTTTATTTTTTCTCCAGCCGTCTGGAGTTTTTGTTTTTCTGTCCCCTGGCCATTGAACCTTACTCTTATTCGATGTTAATGTTGATTTATTTTGTTTTACAATTGTGTCTTTCATTTTTCTATTCTTTAATATGTAAAGCACTTTGAGCTACTGTTTGTATGAAAATGTGCTATATAAATAAATGTTGTTGTTGTTGTTGTTGTGTTGTTGTTTGAAGTAGTCTGAATTAATGTTGTTAATACAAATTGAAGCTTCTGGACTGGTATACAGTAGGTTTATCCATGCAGAGATATTCGCCAAACCAAAATTTCTCCAATATAGTAAAAATGTAGTTCCATTCAACCATATCAAATGCTTTTTCTGCATCCAACAATAATAATATCTCCGGGGTGGTTGACTTTGTGGGTAAAAATATAACATTAAACTGGCTTCGAAGATTGGAAGCTAAGTCTCTGCCTTCAATAAATCATTTTTGGTCTTGTGATATTACCAAAGGAAGCACTTTCTCAATTCTTCTAGCTAGGATTTTGGAAAGTATCTTTACATTGTTATTCAAAAATGAGATTGTTCTGTATGACTGCATAGAAAATGAAAAGTTTGAGGGAGAATTTTATTGTCTCTAGCTTCTGTAAATGTTCTTAATGAAAGGAGAGCTAGCGTAATTGAGAATTTTTTATAAAATTTAGCAGGGCAACCATCAAGGCCTGCTGCTTTCCCAGTCTGAAGTGAGTTTATAGCATCTAGTGATTCTGATAGTGCCAGAGGCTTATCCAGTTCCTCTGCACTGAGAGTATCTAGTTGTGGTATCTGTAATGCATAAGAAAGACTTCAGAGCTTCCCAAAGCATTCCTGCAGAGACCTCTGATGATGTACTTGTCTCTAAAATAATCGATTTGCTTGAATATAAATTCCGTACAGCTCTCATCTGCTAATAAAAATGGGTTATAGCTAGATAGATAGATAGATAGATAGATAGAGAGATAGATAATGTATTAATCCCAAGGTGAAATTCACATGACGCCATCTGTGAGATAAGTACGTGGGGCATAGTGATTTTAGCTCCATGATCAGAAGAGTGTGGTCGGAGATAAGTATTTACTGTACAAGATTGAATTGTAGGCAAGAAATTATTATCTATAAAAAATAAATTCTTGAGTAGCAATGATGCATGGGCGAGTAGAAGGAATATGCTCTTGAATTTTGGTTTAAAAATCTTCAGGGTCTGATAAGTTGTGATTTGTTACAAACTGTGTAATTGTTTTTGCTGTTATAGATGTCATCGTCCCCATTGTAGGAGACCGATCTGGATTTAAAACACAATTAAAGTCCCCAGCCATTATAATTTTATATGTGTTCATATTGGGAATAGATTGAAATACATTTTGGACAAAATCCCTGTTATCCACATTGGGTGCATAGATATTTATCAAAATCACTTTACAATTTAATAATTTACCTATGAAAATCACACATCTCCCTTCAGTATCAAAAACTACATCTGTTCCTAGAAATGTTATTGTTCTATGTACAAGAATTCCCACCCGTCAAGTTTTTTTTTTGCTGGAATGGAAAATATTTGGCCCGTCCAGTCTCTGTGCAGCCAAAACTGATCCTAGCTTAATAAGTAGGTCTCCTGTAAAAGTATTATTTTAGCATTTAGACGGGTTAGGTGAGAGAATACTTTCGTTCACTTGAATTTGTGATTCAGCCCTTTAACATTCCAGCTCACAATGTTAACTGTTTGGTCATGAAGATCTTGTGAGCTTTTGCTGTCATTTTGTAGTCTTAATTTAAAATAAGACAGCTTTAACCATAATTTCCAAAACTAAACAAAACAAGCCTCCCAACAGTGGAGTATAAGGATCAAAATAGAGATATCTATTGACAATACAGTTCAAATACTATAAGCATAAGCATAAAATATAATCTTAAACAGTCTTGAGAGAGTAAACCCAGGGAATGATGTTAAACAGCTTTTTTAAATTTAAAAAAAAAAAAAAAGATACATATACTGTGGCACTAGATGGCAATGTTGCTCTTGTAACCCGATAGACAAACTTCCCAGACACCAGGTAAAAGTACAAAAAGGTGTTTTAATTCTTTTCCTTCTTGCAGTTGTGCTCTCAACCATCACAGCCACAGTAAACAGGCAATTATAAACACACAATAAATATGCTTATAATTTGCGGTGGTTTTAGATGGGGGCCAACAGGGGCCAGTGCCCCTGTAGAACTGGCCCTGGCCTTGGCCCCAGTTATGGCCCCTGTGCTGAAGAGATACAATTTTAATTAATTACTTACGGTGATATGCGCTGGCACACGCTGGCGGGGTTTTGGAGCAGAAGAGGAAAAAAGGAGAAAGAAGACCACTAGCACAAATTGTTAAAGCCGACTTAAGTGAAAAGAAGTGAAGAGACCGAGGTAAGCAATACGATTCAGTTTCGTAACGTCAGTGTTTGGCACATTTTCACGTGTTACTGCTGTTGCTCATTACAATGAAATCCTGCTTCATTGTTTTACCATGTGCCAAATCCAGTCCCTACAGGGTTAGGAACTGATTGCATTTTTTCCTTTCATAATTTTACTTTAATGATAAATTAAAAATGAAGGTGTTGCACTTTTAGCTTCTGCCATAATGAGATAGGATCACAGTTTTCATTATCTATTTATTGCTTTCTCACAGAGCTGGGAACAACATCAGTTGTCATGAAAATAAAAAAAAGACATTACATCCTTTTTTGCCCCTGTTAGCAAAGAACAGTAAAGAGAGAGAGAGAGAGCATTAAGATCACGAGGGAGCTGAGCAGCAGGATGAAAGAGATACAGAGGAGTTAGTTGGAGGATGCAGAGAGTGAGGGATCAGAAACAGAGACTGTCAGTCCTGAGAGTGAGGAACGGAAAGAGGGACAACCAGTGGACCATCCATCATGTGCACCATGTACAGTACCACCAGGTTTGTGATGTTGAGCAAACCTGTGTGTCTGTGAGTGTCGTGTGCTTACAATTCATACACTGTGAAGTGTGTTGACTATTGATCTCAAATTAGAATTAGAAGGCTAGAATCAAAGAGAAAGCTAAATGTGCCTTTTACATCCACTGCAGTGCCCACTGTCTCAATTTAGTGCTAGTTGATGCAATCAAACAGTCCTAGAAGCAGAGGAATTCTTTGCTCTGTTACAGGGTCTTTATGTTTTCACTTCCGGCTCATTTGTGCACCCCAAATGGCTGGCTGTACAAAGGAAGATTCAAAGCTCTACGCAACATAATGGACAGATTACCTGTCCTCAAATGTATCCTGCAAGAGATGACACAAGAGGAAAAAAATCTTCTGAGGCCCGTGGTCTTCTGGCCCAGATTGACCAAGAAGTTTTTGTGCATCTAGTTACGCTCCGTAAATTGTTTGGGGAAACAAAGCTTCTTTCTGACATGCTGCAGTCATCAACTGTTGACCACTCAAGAGCAGCTGATTTACTGGAAGGTTTAGTTCAAACTTTGACAGATTTCAGGCAGGAGTCCTTTTTTGATAAATTGTGGGATGAAGTAGGCCTTCTGAACATTTGTGATCAATATAATGCTGCCACACAATTGGTGGAAAAATGACAAAGGAAGATAAACTCCAGACTCCGTGAATACCACATACTAAGCTCTGTTGGTCAGAGGGAGCTACACTGTGATAAAGAAACATATCGGTCTTCCTTTTTTTACCCTGTCATTGACTACATGCTTAGTGAACTGAGCAGACGTTTTTCAAAGATCAATTGTGAGCTGATGAGCAGTATCCGATCTCTTAACCCCAAGAGTGATGCATTTTTGAAAGACACCACTTTGTTTGAATTTGGTCATCTTTATGATGCCAATATTGATGAGCTGAGGCATGAACTGCATCAGTTCAAGAGACTTTTGGAAAGAAAAATAAAGAGTGATGTGATTCAAAAGCCATCCGATAAAGTGGAGTTGATCCGTTTTACTGAGCCATACAAAGAGGTATTTTATGAGCTGTGTAAAATAGCTGTTGCACTCCCAGTGAGACATGCCACTTGTGAGCGGAGTTTTTCCACATTAAAATTAAAAAAAACCTAACATTACTGATGAGCGTCTTAGCAATCTAGGGGTGCTAAGCATTGAATCCAGAAGAGCCAAGGCTTTGAACCTTGATCCATTTGTGGACTGTTTTGCAAGAAATTACAAATGCAGAATATTGTTATTATAATGTTACAGGCTACTGTGTTGCCGGTGTTAGAGGACGAGAGATTAATGGACAGAAAATGTGAGTGTACATTGAAGTTTCATGCTGAAAAAAGTCACTTTAAAACAAAATAAATACATACCTACATAAAAAGAAAAATATCTTGCATACAAAAAAAAGAAATGTTACTGTGCAAAAAGAAAAATTTGTTTAAAGGTTTATTGTGCATATGTACAGTATGTGAAATCTTTTGTTTGAAATGTATTTGTATGTTTTATTGTTAAATGTTGAATTCATTTTGTTTGTGCTCCAAATAAATTCACTTAATATATTAAGAAATTATATATATATATATATATATATAATTTTTGTTCTGTGCCCCCATGAAAAAACACTGGCCCCACCATGGCCCCCCTGGTAAATTTGGTCTGGATTTGCCACGCAGATCTCTCCTCCATACCTCCCTGCAATCTCTGTCATCTACCTCCCAACTCCGGCTTGCTTGCTGGGTTCCTAATAGTCCTTTATATAGTCCTTGACCCAGAAGTTCTGGCAAGTCATGTGGGAGGAAGAATGGGTCAAATGGAGGGTGTAAGAGCCAATCTTAGAAAGCTAAAGTTTTGAGTTAAACTCATATTAATGTTTGCTTAAATTGAATAGAATATAAATTCCTTTCATAGTCATAACTTATGGTATAGTCTTTTCCCCCTATAAGTTAGCAAGAGATAGAACCTTCTTACTATGACTGAGTAACAGTGTGATAATAAGCTCAGTTTGTTTAGAACTGGTCCCAGTAAAGACGCACTTGAAAGACCCATTTTAAGCTTAGAAATGGGATAACCATACAGTTTTCTGACCGTTTTGAAATGGTTCAGAAATGTTAAGTAAGAAGTAACGATTTGAGATGTAACAAGATTAAGCTTATAACTGAACTTTTCTTAACATTAATTTTTCCTTTTTTGTTATTTTAATTTTCCTTTTTTGTGTGAACTGTTTTACTTCAAAACTTAACTAAACCTTCAAAAACCAAGATATTTTGTCTGTGGAATCATTTCTGCGTGTCAGGCTTTTGTTGAATCCCATTTTTTTGAGTTGAAGCTACAGAACTTTGGTAATTTTGGGAAAACACAGCTACAGAGGGCTTCAGTTTTCTTCAGCCTGGAAGTACTTTGGGGCTTCCGTCCCAGTGACTTGGGAGTATTTCCAGGATATATGAGAATTAAAAATTCCCCTGTCTTCCTGCAGCATCTCATGACAGCACCCACAGTACCGCTATGCTACAGGGAAATCGTCATCTAGCATCCTGGGGGAGGCAGTGTCCCAAAGTAGCTGCCATCCCCCATCCTTCCATTCTTTGGGCGTACCAGCCGTCCATCACAATACATACATACATATATGCATGTAATTGTAATTAAAACATAAAATATAAACAAAAAGTGACAGAGAAATAAATAGGATGTATAATTATGGTTCCAGTATCATTGTAAGCATACCAAACAGCCGGTAAGATCTTCTTTATCATGCCTGAACAGAATGCGACCAACGTTCGTATTTCAAAAAAGTATTAGGATCAGTTTTTTTAGCTCTTTTTCTGCTTCCTCCGTAGAAGTTAAAAATGTATAGCTTGCCTTGAATGTCCACTTTGAGTTTGGCAGGATACAAGAGGCTGTATCTGATCTCGGCTTTCTGTAAGCCCTGTTTAATGTTTTACAATGCGTCATTTTTAGCTGTTGTTGAAGGTGAGAAATCCGGGAAAATACGTACGAGGTTATTTTCAAATATAATATCGTTTCTATATGAGAAGTAACATTATATGAAGTTTAATTTGTAATTTTTCAAAATGCATGATGAGAATTCGAGGTTTAGACTGATTTTTATCCCCTTATATGGTAAGCTGCTGCTATCTTGTTCTTTTATTTGTTGTCTTCTCCAGTTATTTTAAAGAATAGTTCAGCTATGAATTTCACTGGGTTTAGACTTTTACAGTTCTCAGGGAGACCTTCGATTCTGATATTATTCCTTCTGCATCCATCTTCCAGTGCAGCAAGTCTTTTTTTTTGCATTTGGAATTTGCAGGCATTGCTTTTCCATCAGCAGTAGATGCCAAATGTTCAGCTGTTTCAGTATGACTCGTGAGTGTTTGCTTATTGTCTTCCAACTGAGTGTCAAGTTAAGTTTAGTTAAGTTAAGTTTAAGTTGTGAGTTTACTCTCAAACTTAGATGTATTTTCCTGCATTTGTTCCACAATTTTTTCTAGCAAAACTTGAAAGGCAGCCTCAAAGAAATTATTAATGTTTTTCTTGGTCTTCAATATCTTGAATATTCATTTGCGTTGTGTCCTTTATTTCTTTCCTCATATCATTTATTTCTTTCTGTATATCTTTCTTTAAATCATTCTTGAGCTCTTTTATGTCTTGAGCTGTGGCCATTGCAGCAATAATTACATTCAGCTCGGACAGCTCGTTTTGGTGCTCCCTATGAACTGCGGATGAAGTGTCAAGCCCAGTTGAAGTCGATAATTTAGGCACGTGAGGAGTGGTTCACAACAAGGAAGGTAAGGCCATTTTCAGTTTCAATAGATCTTCAGGAATCGACAAGCTATCCTGGCCTGATTCGCTTGTACAACAGCTCCCACTTTCGCTCTAGACATGCAGTAGCGTCCAGTCCCAGTAAATTTGTGTTTTCGCCTGTCTGTTCCAGGTCAGTTTCTAAAAGGCCGTACGTTGAACTTGAACTTGGGCTTGATGCCTGTCTAGGCTTAGATGGAGCTTGAGTTGTCTTTTCCGTATTTCTCTGAACCCTATTTGTGTCAGTCATGTTAATATATGCTTGGATATACTGTAATTGTGCCTCCGTGGGTTATGTAAATATAGGATACCTCAGGATGATTAAAGAGAGAGAAAAAACAACACTGCTGCTAACAGAGTTCCACTTCAGACATCCATCTCCTGTACTGGACGAGACCAACTAGCCTTTATTCAAGAATATAACCGTAGAAAAAGAAATCGGGTTAGGGTACGACACTGACATGACTGCTTGGGTGGTACAGTGGTAAGAACTGCTGACTCGTAATCAAGAGGTTGTCGTGTCTGTGGAAGATTGCTTGTCCATTGCCAAGGCAATCACAGGTATGCAGCACCACAGCATAGTGCCGCAGAAATAAATCCTGGCTGATCGTGGTCACGTTATAAATGCCTGTCACCGATGGGTGATGCAAAAATCAGTACAAATGCAGGTCCCAACCCTGTCCGTTTGCTGTGTCTGTGTATAGGAGAGTGGTAGATCCCGCTATAATAAATAACTGAGCTATTCCTGTTTCAAGTTGAATAAAGCTGGTTTTGCTAAAGTACTGAGACTTTACAATACTCCTGAATGTATGCCGCATGCAAAAAGCGTGGGTATCCGTGGACTTAAAATACACCCTGGAATGTAATTCTTTACCTGCCTCTGTTTCAACGAAATACACCTTTGTATCTAAAAAGACAACTTATCCTTACTTGTATTTACCTGCAATTTAATATTCTTATGCAGGCCATTCATAATTTCCACAAACCGATCAAATTCTACTCAAAACCAATTAAACACACTCCAAAGATGTCATTGAACAAGCGAAGGTACAACCACGGCCATTCTGGGTCCAGAATAAAAGCTCTGACTCCTCAAGGTAAGGCAGTGGGTGACACTCAACTGGAATTTCATTATTTGAAGGATTATTGGCTGTGCTTTATTGTTCAAGGTGCTTGGAGGATCAAAAATCCATTATTTGAACTTGTGATTCTGTTGGGCATTATTGGGTCTGGGGATGCACTATATACATATAATTATGTACTCATCTAAACTTTAACTTTCAAAATTATTTTTCATCCCAGTCCTTCAAAAAAATAATTTGCCACCAGAAACAGAGAAAGTTTACATTTTGTACAACTATCTCAAACATTGAAGCAAATGGTAATAGTGAGGGGAATTTTTTCTGATTTAGATGTTATTAAAGTTGTGTCCCTCTGTGATTAATGCTGGGGCAGCTGCTTCTTTTAATATATTTAAATGATCAGGACAGGGATATAATCAGTAAGCTCGTTAATTTTGTAGATGATGCCAAACTGGGAGAAAAAGTAGACAATGAAAAATCAGTTAAATAATTGTTATAAAGGAATGCTGAATAACACACTAGCTTAGGCAGATTTATGGAAAATGAATTGTAATATCCCCGTGACCCTGTATTTGGATTCAGCGGGTTAGAAAATGGATGGATGGATGGATGGAATTGTAATATGCATAAAGGTAAAGTATTAAATGTACAATGTAAAAATATTACATTCTGTCCTGCATGCTCACCCATCTGTGAATAGCTATATGGTAACTTTTAAAGCCCATCATCTGACACGGAGCAGGATTATCTGTGTGCCACTAATGTTCTGTGCTCTACTTTCTGTAGTGCCCTGTGGCCCTGGGCTGAGTAGGTGCCACACCAAGATGTAATGCAGCCCAGAATTCCACTGTTTCTTTGACCATACAAACAAAGATGCGAGATTGAGACCTGTGATGGACGGCACCCCCTTCTTGGTCAGTTACTATCTGTTGTCTTGTGCTGACAATGCTGGTTCTAGTCACTTTTGAAACACATAGATCAGGCTTAATAAATGTTATGTTATTTTACTTGTGTTGCTGTCATCCAGACTAGTGATAAGCAGAACAATTTGTTTGAAATTAAATTTGCAGTGAAAGTTGCAGTTCACAAAAAACTTGGCAAGATTAGTACATTTTCCATTTTATCTGTAACATTATTCTCCATGTGCAAATTCTGGTGTAGAGTTTGAAAAAATTAACCAGCAGAATGAATATCTAAGTAAGATAGTGCACAACGTGGAAACAAGAGATTTTAGCTTTAGAAAGGAAACGTGGAACATCCGGGCAGTTTTAGATAGCTTTCGATGGAAGAGAAAGTGACAATGGCTGTGGAATAAACGTTATGGAGAAATATTTCTTGCTTTCCAACCAAAAAAAGTATTGAAAAAAACACCCAAACACCAAAAAATTATGCATGTCAAATGAGCTTTGGGTTATGACAGAAAGAATGAGATTGTGAGTGCACACGACCAAAATGAGCTTTCTCTGCTGGGTTGCTGGGCTCTCCATTAGAGAGGGTTAGAAGTACAGACATCTTGGAGAGGCTTGGAGTAGAACCACTGACACTCCACATTAAGATGAGTCAACTGAGGTGGTTCTGGCATCTGATAGGATGCATCTTGGACACCTTCCTGTGGTGGATTTACAGGTAGGACCAGCTGGGAGGAGATCCCGGGGAAGACCCAGGGCTTGCTGGCAGGACTGTATCTCCCAGTTGGCCTGGGAATGTCTTGGGATCCCCCAGTATGAGTTTGCAAGTGTGGCTGGGAAAAGTACTGTACGTTTGGGCCTCAGTGTAAAGACTGTTATCCCTGCGACCCAGCTTTAGATAAGCAGTAGAAAATGAATGAATAAATAATTTAGGAGTGAATTACCTAAACTGTATGTGAAATTATATGCTGTTTTTCTTATCACTAAAGCTGACATACTGAGTTTAAGAAGAAGACGGCCAACATCTGGGTCTGAAGTTGTCAGGTTCTTCTGCCATCATCATTATCATCATTACAGTGGATTAAATTACTCACTAAGGAACATAAACTTTGATTATGTCAAGCCATATTCATATGAAATTATCTGAAATCAAAAGAATCCACAAGAATCCATGGCAGATTGACAAATCTATGTTATCAATCTAGATTGACAAGTGAAAACACAAGGAGTAGGTATGCATGACTACTTTATTTAATTTGACTACAACATTGTTTTCAGTGATTAAAGTCTTCCGTGGATGCATGACGTCACTCCTTCTGAGGAGAAAAAAAGAAACAAAGATGAATGAGCAGATTACAGCAAATGTAATAATTTAACATTCAGTCAAAGGAGTGAGGACATCAAATGGGCAAGAAGGCCAGTTGTCAACAGAGGGAGTGAGACTAAGGAGCCAAGGTGGGTTATGACACACAAGAGAAGATTTTTAACAAACTTAAGTACAAATGGGTGAAATGATTCACACCAAATTGAAATTGCAGAGAACATCAAAAGCAAAAGAAATTTAACAAACGAGAGAATAGCACTGAGTCAATCAAGCCCCTTTGTTTAGCTAATCACTCTTCTGCTTTAACTCAGTGTGAAATGCCTGAATTGAGGAAGTATTCAGTCCCCTTCACTGTCTGCACACTTTATGGTGTTGCAGATTTTCATTTTCAAAGAATAAAACATAATTTATGGCCATCAGTCTACTCTCAATAACCCAACATGACAAAGTTAGTCAGTGATTACCCAACCCGCTATATCCTAACACAGGGTCATGGGGTCAATCCCAGCCAGCACAGGGTGCAAGGCAGGAACAAATCCTGGGTAAGGCATCAACCCACCGCAGGACATACACACACCAAGCACACACTAGGGCCAATTTAGGATCGCCAATGCACCTAACCTGCATGTCTTTGGACTGTGGGAGGAAACCCACGCAGACACTGGGAGAACATGCAAACTCCACGCAGGGAGGACCTAGGAAGTGAAGCCAGGTCTCCTTACTGCGAGGCAGCAGTGCACCAATGCACCACCATGCCGCCCACATGACAAATTGTGAACATCCAACCACCCAACTCCAACTCATCACTTAGTTTTATCTTCGACTCAGGAGTACCTTCAGGTCTATCACATTGCATCCAGGAAGCACTTCTGGTACAGGCAGAACCTCCCTGGGATAAGAGAGCTTGTCTCCAGCATCTTCTTCTGGTGGCACCCAATGACCCCAAAAGGGGTACCCACCAAATCTGCAACTCCCATGCAGCTCAACAAACTCCCTATTGTGCTATGTGCCGACACTGTTAATGCAGGTAAGAACTGAACTGGAAGTTTGCAGGCTCACTGCATTACACATCTGTCACCCTATGGTTTATCTGGTCAACACTTAAAATTGGTCACTGACCTCATGATTATAATGCCATTGCAAAGACGAAGATTGGTGCCTGGTTTCCTCCAGAAATTATGCTAATCTTGGTTTCATCAGACCAGAGAGTCTTGTTTTTCAAAATCTGAGAGTTCTTTAGGTGCCTTTTTACAAACATCAAGCAGATTTCCATGTGTATTTACTGAGAAAAGGCTGCTATCTGGCCACTCTCTCATTAAGTTCAGATTAGCACTAAAGTTTTATCATCTGGATGTTTCTCCTCTCTTCACACATGTTCTCTAGAGTCATTTGTTAAGCTTGATTATATATATATATATATATATATATATATATATATATATATATATATATATATATAGTATACTGTATCCTTGGTCAGTTTCGCCCATTCCTCTTTGCAGCACCTATCAAGCTCCATCAGGTTGGATGGGAAGCGTCGGTGCACAGCCATTTTAAGATCTCTCCAGAGATGTTCAATCAGATTCAAGTCTGGCCTCTAGCTGGGCCACTCAAAGACATTAACAGAGTTGTCCTGAAGCCACTCCTTTGATATCTTGGCTGTGTGCTTAGGGTTGTTGTCCTGCTGAAAGATGAACCGTCGCCCCAGTCTGAGGTCAAGAGCGCTCTGGAGCAGGTTTTCATCCAGGATGACCAGGTTCTTGGTCACCTCCCTGACTAAGGCCCTTCTCCCCCAATTGCTCAGTTTAGATGGCCATCCAGTTCTAGGAAGAGTCCTGGTGGTTTCATACTTCTTCCACTTACGGATGATGGAGACCACTGTACTCATTGGGACCTTCAAAGCAGCAGAAGTTTTTCTGTAACCTTCCCCAGATTTGCGCCTCGAGACAATCCTGTCTCGGAGGTCTACTGACAGTTCCTTTGACGTCTTGCTTGGTTTGTGCTCTGACATGAACTGTCAACTGTGGGACCTTATATAGACAGGTGTGTGCCTTTCCAAATCATGTCCCATCAACTGAATTTACCACAGGTGGACTCCAATTAAGCTGCAGGAACATCTCAAGGATGATCAGGGAAAACAGGATACACCTGAGCTCAATTTTGAGCTTCATGGCAAAAGCTGTGAATACTTATGTACATGGGCTTTCTCAATTTTTTTTTTTGTAATAAATTTGCAAAAATCTCAAGTAAACTTTTTTCACGTTCTCATTATGGGTCGATGTGTGTAGAATTCTGAGGAAAAAAATGAATTTAATCCATTTTGGAATAAGGCTGTAACATAACAAAATGTGGAAAAAGTGATGTGCTGTGAATACTTTCCAGATGCACTATATATATATATATATATATATATATATATATATATATACTAGACGTTAAGCCCATTACAATAACAGGTGCTAGAACAGTAGTGCATAAACATTAGTAGGAACAGTCTATATTCAATGGCAAGGGACCTTGACCTCATTCTGTTTCTTGTCTTAATTTTGTTTTTGTCAAAAATATTTTTGCAAGAAGCCTAATATAAAATAATAATAAAAATAAAATAGAAATATCTATGACAATACAGTAAGTATAATTAATATTGCCTTAGTGTAAAACTTTGTAACAATCTGTAAGACACAATATCTGAAGAAGATATTTAGGTAAAATTTTCTATTTTTTTACCTCATGAAATGTTTCTATACAATTTCATTATAGACAACATTTCTTGTAAATATTCTGTCTGAGTTTGGCAACAGTTTGCCTTGTTCAGGACCATTTACAACCTTGACAACAACATCTGGAAAACGTCTTACTCTTGATAATGCAACATATAATTGACCGTGGCTGAATGCTGGTTCTGCCAATTAAATGCCAACTTTTTCTAAGGTTTGCTCTTCTGAGTCTTTCTCTTTTAAGCGTCTTCTGACTGTCATTTTCTTTTTCTTCAATCGATCTATTTGCTCGCATTTTTCTTTGTCTTTCAGCCTTTCTTTTGTTGACGTTTACTTGTTGAGCTGACCGTTCTTCGAGGAGATGTGCTTATATAGGATTTGATTGTCTGTGTCTTTTGTCCTATTTGACGTGTCCTTTTTTTTGGGTGGCAGGTTGTTAGTAGATACGTCCATAATATTTTATCCTACAGTAATACTGGCTTGTATGTGGCTGTAATATGCATCACTGTATTGTGTGTCATTAATTTTCTTTCGCAGTAATACTGGTTTGTATTTCCGTAAAATGCCTGTAATTTTCTCTGACAGTAATACTGGCTTTGATGTCCATAATATGACTTTAATTTTCTGTTACAACAGTGGGCAATCAGCAGAGTGTCCCCGGCAACTGATGTAATGTGTGGCATGCTGCTTATAATCGTGCCTGTGGCGTCTCCCCAGCAAGTACTGTGCAGTTCTCCAGCAAGTATTTTAATCTGTGGGGGCATGCAGCTGATTATTTAATGTGTGGCGTCTCCCCAGCAACGAATTTTATGTGCGGCCGCGACTACCCAATCAGCACTCTCCCCAGCAATGGTGTCCTTTATTTCTTATCATGCGCGGCCGTAGCAAGGCCATTTACTGTGTGGCCAGCTTCCAGTGTGTGTGCTTTATTTGCTTATCATGCGCGGTACCGGCTAGGCCATTCACTGTGTGCCCAGCTTCCAGTGTGTGTGCGTTCACGGTGCCAAGCGCATGGACGGGGCACGGTGCGACGTGCAGAGCGGCCCGCGCATGCGCACTTCACCAGAAGACACACACACACGGACACCTGGACGCACACAGGGGTTTTATTAAAGAGGATATATAGTAAAGTTTCTAAACTCTTTCGGGGCTCCGCCAAATGGGATGACACACTGAAAAGAGATTTTAGTGTCTGTGGAAGACAGCTTATCCATTGTCGGGGCAACCACAGCGCTACAGCAGCTCACCACAAAAGAATATCTGGGCTTATCTCGGTCACGCTATAAGTTCTGTCGTAAATGGGTGATGCAGGGAACATTATTATTTGGCCACTGACTTGGCTACGACCCTGCTGGATTGCTTTGTCTGTGTATAGGAGACTGGTATATCCCACTACAACAAATAACCGTGCTGCTCCTGTTTAAAGCAGAATAAAGCTGGTTTTGCAAAAAGTACTGAGACTCAGACTCATGTTTTGGGGTGCATGACATGGACTAACACATTACTATATATATATATATATATATATATATATATATATATATATATATATATATATATATATATATATATATATATATATATATATATATATATATATATACTAATAAAAGGCAAAGCCCTCACTGACTGACTGACTTACAATATGCACGCTTTTCAGGTGACTCAGGCCCTTTCTTCTGGCAAGATGTAATCAATTACATTACATTACAATTAATCAATGTAATCATTACATCTTGCCTGAAGAAGGGGCCTGAATTGCTTCATAAGTGTGCATATTGTAATCTTTTTAGTTAGCCTATATAAGGTGTCATTTTGCTTAACTTCTCACTATGCAAATATATGAAAACATACTGACGGGAAGAATGTCCTGTGAAGCTGATCATCAGCTTTCCCACGACTTCAGGCAAGGTGGGTCCACAAATGTTTACAAGAAGTGAATGAAGTCATCAGGAATGCAGCTTGAGGCTGTACATCCAAATAAGTTCATCATGAATCATTCCATATGACAGGTCAACAATAGATCTTCAGTTTTATTATTAGCTCTATTTAGCTCTTTTTTTAACAATATTGAGTTCCATTTAAATTTCATTGAATTTTCGAATTTTAATTGTGCTTACCACCTTAGTGGTGTCCTCTGTTACTTGTTCAGACTGCCACGAAGGTTGCACAAAGTGCTTCTGCTGCAGAAAACAGCTTGTATTGTAAGGTGGGCACCTAATGAACACACATCAGTGGCCCTCATGTCCCTCAGCATGAAGAACTTTGATAGACTGAATGAGTCCTCCTATGCAAGACCACAAGGACTGTGGGGGATACTTTTCTCATATCTATATGTGTATAAAGTCAAGTTAAGTTGGGGAGCATGCACTGGTACAGTGAATTGCCGCACCCACTACACAACGAAACAACTCAGGATCCCAGTTGGCAACCACCCCAGGCAGACACGTGGTCCAGTCCCACCCTCCGAAATGACCCTCTATCTGCTGCAGCCAGGTGTTATGTGGGCGACCCCTTGACCTGGTCCAGCCACTCTGGTCCCCAACAATGAGGATCTTATGAGCTGGATCACCTTCGGGGAAATGCGCCACATGGCCATAAGTGCCGTAACTGATGCTCCCTCGCAATGCAGGTCATGTGCCTCATTCGGAACTCCATGAGCAACACAAAGTCAAACCAACGGTACCCAAGGATTTTCCTGAGAGACACAGTACCAAAGGAGTCCAGTCTTCATCTCAGGTCACTGGATAGTGTCCATGTCTCACAACCATATAGCAAGACAGAAAGCACCAGGACTCTAAAGACCTGGACCTTCGTCCTTTTGTAGAGATATCGGGAGCGCCACACACTCCTATCCAGCGACATCATGGCCCCCTATTCTCTCCCAATCTGTATGCTGACTTCATAGGAATAGTCAGCAGAGACATGCATGTAACTGCCAAGGTGTGTATAATGCCTTCCATTATATATATAGTGCCTTTCATTATGATTGTGATGATGATGATAATTCAATTTATTTGCCACATACAATTTACTGTATTAGGTTCTTGTCATTTTTTGCATTCTCCTGCTTACCCTCCAGTGACTCCCAAAGAGGGAGATTAGAACCTTGTGATGAGTCGCCATGGAGCAATTGCTGGTTAAGAGCCCAGTTCAAAGGCCCAGTGAAGTAGCATTCCTTCTGGCACTGCCAAGATTCGATCTGGCAGCCATCTAGTGACCAGTCCAGATCCTTAAATCATCTCTCCGTTATGAGAGGGGAATCTTATATACTCTGTAACAGATGGCCGGCAGCTCAACCGGGCCAGGATGCCCCTGAGATGGAATAATGGGGGAAAGCAGCTTTTTTAGGACACTGCCTCCTCCAAGAGGCTAGATGGCAGCTTCCCTGGACTGCAGCGGTACCCCGGATTCCAACAGGGCACTATGGGACATGTAGTTTAATACTACAGCCCTGCTAGGTACCATGGGTGAGAACAGGGGATGCTGCAAAAGAACCTGGGGAGTCAGTTCTCCTTCTGACCCGGATGTCCTAGCAAGTCACGTGAAGGGAAGGACAGAAGCACTTCTGGGTCGAGAACTATAAAAAGGACTGCTGAAGACCCAGCAAGGGAGCCAGAGTCGGGTGGAGGTTGACGAAGGTTGCTGGGAGGTGTGAAGGAGAAAGAATAGAGAGAGAGATAAGAAGAATATTGTGATTTGTAGTACATGTTTGCCTGTTTATTGTGGCTGTGGTGCTTAGGGCACTATTTAGAGAAGGAGAAAGAATTAAAAATACTTCTCATATCTTTTACCCTGTGTCCTGAGTGTCTGTTTTTTGGGTTTAAAGGGGCAACAGAGACCTCTAGCATCCACAACTCTTATTTGTTCATGCATTTGGATATTATTATGCATTTCATTATGAACTTGACAGTGAACAACTGCAGGTGTCACAGAGCCCCTATACCCCAGAAACAAATGTACCCGGGTGCAAAACACAAACTTTTATTCAAAGGAATACCTTTGATAGGCTACTTCAGCACAGTAATATAATTGTCTCTTTTCCTTCTTCTTCTTCTTTGCCTGTAATTATTTTTATAAAGTAGGGAGTGCAATTCCCCATAGCACCCCAGGATGGCTGCACCCACTGGACTACAGTTCCCAGAATACCATTAAGGTGCTAAAAACTTTTTAAGCCACTGCTGGAGAGGTCCACCCATTGTCTAAGGTGAATTCTAAGAATACTGTGGTCTGTGGTGTCAAATGCTGCACTTGAGGTCTAGTAGAATAAGAACTGATTTGTGTCCTTTGTCCTCATTAATCTGTAAGGCATTTACTACATTAAGCAGTGCAGTCTAGGATTTGTTCTAAAACCTGACTGAAACTTATCAAGAAGAGAATATTTGTTTTAAAAATTATTTAACTGCTAAAAAGCTGCTTTTTCTAGAAGTTTACCTTAGAATGATCAATTAGAAATAGGCCTAAAGTCGTCAAGTATAGAGGAGTCAAGGGTATTTTTCTTTATACGGGGTTTAACTGCTGCAGTCTTTAGAAAATCTTGGATTGTATCTAATGATGAATTCACAATGACAAGTACATAAGCAATGAGAACATCTGAGATAAAAAAAGATAAAAGTAACCAACTTCAATCTCATCGATCAAAGCCCTTCACTTTACATTTCCATTTATTTGCTTAGTAGACACTTTGATCCAAAAGTGACTTACTCTACAAAGAAGGTTAACATAATTGAGTAAACAGTCTTAAAAGGGAACAAAAATAGAGTTTGGACGTCATAATCAACACTTCTGTGGTTTACTGTATTTGTCACATCGACACACATTATATACTGCTCAAAAAAATTAAAGGAGCACTTTTAAATCCGAGTATAGCATCAAGTCAATGAAACCTCTGGGCTATTGATCTGGTCAGTTAAGCAGCAGAGGGGCATTTTAATCAGTTTCAGCTGCTTTGGTGTTCATGTAATTGACAACAAGTGGACAAGATGGGCAACAATGAGATGACCCCCAAAACAGGAATGAATGATTTCACAGGTGGAAGTCACTGACACTTTTCCCTCCTCATCTGTTTTTTCACTCGTTTTGCATTTGGCTATGGTCAATGTCACTACTGGTAGCATGTGGTGATACCTGGACCCTACAGAGCAGGCACAGGTAGTCCAACTTCTCCAGAATGGCACATCAATACATGCCATTGCCAGAAGGTTTGCTGTGTCTCCCAGCACAGTCTCAAGGGCATGGAGGAGACAGACAATCAGTTACTCTAGGAGAGCCAGAGTCAGCAGGACCAGTATCTGCTCCTTTGGGCAAGGAGGAACAGGATGAGCACAGCCAGAGCCATACAAAATGACCTCCAGCAGGCCACTGGTGTGAATGTCTCTGACCAAACAATCTGAAACAAACTTCATGAGGGTGGCCTGAAGGCCCGATGTCCTTTAGTGGGCCCTGTGCTCACCGCCCAGCACCGTGGAGCTCTATTGGAATTTGCCATAGAATACCAGAATTGGCAGGTCCACCACTGGCACCCTGTGCTTTTCACAGATGAGATCAGGTTTACCCTGAGCACATGTGACAGACATGAAAGGGTCTGGAGAAGCCGTGGAGAATGATATGCTGCCTATAACATCTTTTGGTGATGGGTCAGTGATGGTTTCGGGAAGCATATCCATGAAGGGATGCACAGACCTCTACAGACTAGACAAAGGCAACTTGACTGCCATTAGGTATCAGGATGAATTCCTTGAACCCATTGTCAGACCCTATGCTGGTACTTCCTAGTGCACGATAATGCCCGGCCTCATGTGGCGAGAATATCCAGACAGTTCCTGGAGGATGAAGGAATTGATACCATTGACTGGCCCCCACTCTCATTTGCCTGAACTAAATCCAACAGAACACCTATGTGACATCATGTTTCAGTCCATCCAACGCCTCAGCCTGTCCAGGAGTTCAGTGATTCCCTGGTCCATATCTGGGAGGAGATCCCCCAGAACACCATCCGTCATCTCATTAGGGGCATGACCTCTAACTGATGTGGTCAGGCATGCATAAAAGTAAGTGGGGACTATACAAACTACTGAGTACGATTTGGAGTTGCTGCAATTAAATTTTTTCAAAATGGACTTGCCTGCCTGCCTGCCTGCTGCATCGTTTTTTCCCTTTGATTTTCAGGGTTTCTTTGAATTTAGCCCTCTGTAGGTTGATCATTTTCATTTCTATTAAACGATGTGGTATCCTTTCGTTCTTAACTCATTACGCAGTCCATAGCAGTAGAGATATCCAGCAGGATTTTTTTCCCATTGAGATCTGATGTGTTTTCAAAGTGTTCATTTAATTTTTTTGAGTAGTTTAATAATGTCTTGGTGTTATGAATTAATATTAACACACTGCAGCTGAAAGCAATTGCATTTCAGGAGTTTGTTGTTGATGTATAGGTTAAAAGTTAATCTAATCCGAGTTCTGATTAAATAAGTACTGAGATGCCAGCTAACTTACCATGGGCTCACCACCTATGGGAGGGGCCAAGGAGGTTGGGTGCAGTGTGAGTTGTGTGGAGGCTGAAGGCGGGGACCTTGGCGGTCCAATCCTTGACTACAGAAACTGGCTCTTGGGATGTGGAATGTCACCTCTCTCTGAAGGGGAAGGAGCCTGAGCTACAGCGTGAGGTCGAGAGGTTCCGGCTAGATATAGTCAGACTCACCTCGACGCACAGCTTGGACTCTGGAACCAATCTCCTTGAGAGGTGCTGGACTCTCTACCACTCTGGAGTTGCCCCCGGTGAGAGGTGCCGAGCGGGTGTGGGCATACTTATTGCCCCCTGACTTGGAGCCTGTACATTGGGGTTTATTCCGTTGGACAAGAGGGTGGCTTCCCTCCGCCTTTGGGTTGAGGGAAGGGTCCTAACTGTTGTTTGTGTGTATGCGCCGAATGGCAGTTTGGAGTATCCACCCTTTTTGGAGTCATTGGAGGGGATGCTAGAGGGCATACCTTCTGGGGACTCCCTCGTTCTGCTGGGAGACTTCAGTGCTCACGTGGGCAATGACAGTGAGACCTAGAAGGGAGTGATTGGGAGGAATCGACCCCCGATCTGAACCCGAGCGGTGTTTTGTTATTGGACTTCTGTGCTCGTCACGATTTGTCCATAACGAACACCATGTTCAAGCATAGGGGTTTTCATATGTGCAGTTGGCACCAGGACACCCTACACCTCAGTTTGATGATCGACTTTGTGGTCGTGTCATCGGACTTGTGGCCACATGTCTTGGACACTCGGGTGAAGAGGAGGGGAGCTGTCAACTGATCACCACCTGGTGGTGAGTTGACTTCGATGGTGGGGGAAGATGCTGGTGAGGCCTGGTAGGCCCAAACGTGTTGTGAGGGTCCGCTGGGAATGTCTGGCAGAGTCCCCTGTCAGAAGTAGCTTCAACTCCCATCTCCGGCAGAACTTCGACCACATCCCGAGGGAGGTGGGGGACATTGAGTCCAAATGGGCCATGTTCCGTGTCTCTATTGTTGAGGTGGCTGACCGGAGCTGTGGCCGTAAGGATGTCCTTGCCTGTCGTGGCGGCAATCCCCGAACCCATTGGTGGACACCGGCGGTGAGGGATGCTGTCAAGCTGAAGAAGGAGTCCTATAGGACCTTTTTGTCCTGTGGGTCTCTGGAGGCAGCTGATACACTGCAAAAAGTGAAATCTAAGCAAGTGAAAAGTACTTACATCATGATGTTAAATCTTTTTTCCTTATCCATCCATCCATCCATTTTCCAACCCTCTGAATCCGAACACAGGGTCACGGGGGTCTGCTGGAGCCAATCACAGCCAACACAGGGCACAAGGCAGGAACCAATACTGGGCAGGGTGCCAACCCACCGCAGGACACACACAAACACACCCACACACCAAGCACACACTAGGGCCAATTTAGATTCGCCAATGCACCTAACATGCATGTCTTTGGATTGTGGGAGGAAACCAGAGCGCCCGGAGGAAACCCACGCAGACACGGGGAGAACATGCAAACTCCACGCAGGGAGGACCCGGAAAGCGAACCCGGGTCTCCTAACTGCGAGGCAGCAGCGCTACCACTGCGTTTTTTCCTTATTGTAAGAATTACTGACTTGTCAAAAAACTTGTATTTACAATTATTTACCATGCTTTGAGAAATCATGTCAAGTAAATTTTGCTTACCCCATTGGCAGATTTTTTTGCTAAATAAAAGCAAAACGACTCTCATTTAAAATTTTTTTGTCTAGATTTTGCATATGTATTTTTTGCAGTGTAGGTACCAGCAGGCCAAGCGGAATGCGGCTTTGGTGGTTGCTGAGGCAAAAACTCGGGTGTGGGAGGAGTTTGGAGAGGCCATGGAGAACGACTTTCGGACAGCTTCGAGGAGAATCTGGTCCACCATCCGGCGTCTCAAAAGGGGGAAGCAGTGCAGTGTCAAGACTGTATATGATGGGGATGGTGCACTGCTGACCTCGACTCGGGACTTTGCGGGTCGGTGGGTGGAGTACTTCGAAGACCTACTCAATCCCACTAACATGCCTTCCAATGAGGAAGCAGAGCCTGGAGACTCGGGGGTGGGCTCCCCCATCCCTGGGACTGAGGTCACCGAGGTGGTCAAAAAAGTCCTTGGTGGCAGTGCCCCAGGGTTTGATGAGATACGCCTGGAGTTCCTCAAGGCTCTGGATGTTGTAGGACTCTCTTGGTTGACACCACTCTGCAACATCGCATGGCCATTGGGGACAGTGCCTCTGGGTTGGCAAACTGGGGTGGTGGCCCCCCTCTTTAAGAAAGGGGACCGGAGGGTGTGTTCCAACTACAGAGGGATCACACTCCTCAGCCACCCTGGAAAATCTATTTGGGGTCCTGGAGAGGAGGGTTCGTCAGATAGTTGAACCTCGGATTCAGGAGGAGCAGTCTGGTTTTCGTCCTTGTCGCAGAACAGTGGACCAGCTTTGCACCCTTAGCAGAATCCTGGAGGGTTCATGGGAGTTTGCCCAACCAGTCTACATGTGTTTTGTGGACTTGAAAAAGGTGTTCGACCATGTACCTCGGGGAATCTTGTGGGGGGTGCTCCGCAAGTGTGGGGTACTGGACTATCCTGGTAAAGGCTGTTCGGTCCCTGTACGATTGGTGTCAGAACTTGGTCGGCATTGCCGACAGTAAGTCGAACCCGTTTCCAGTGAGAGTTGGACTCCACCAGGGCTGCCCTTTATCACCGCTTTTGTTCATATCTTTTATTTACAGAATTTCTAGGCGCAGCCAGGGCGTTGAGGGGGTCCGGTTTGGTGGGCTCAGGATTGGGTCACTGCTTTTTGCAGATGATGTTGTCCTGTTTGCTTCATCAGGCCGTGATCTTCAGCTCTCTCTGGATCAGTTCGCAGCTGAGTGTGAAGTGGCTGGGATGAGAATCAGCACCTCCAAATCCGAGACCATGGTCCTCAGCTGAAAAAGGGTGGAGTGCCCTCTCAAGGTTGGGGGTGAGATCCAGGCCCAAGTGGAGGAGTTCAAGTATCTCGGGATGTTGTTCACGAGTGAGGGAAGAATGGATCGTGAGATCAACAGGTGGATGGGTGCGGCGTCCGCAGTGATGCAGGCTCTGCATCGGTCTGTTGTGGTGAAAAAGGATCTGAGCCACAAGGCAAAGTTCTCAATTTACCGGTCAATCTATATTCCTACCCTCACCTATGGTCATGAGCTACGGGTAGTGACCGAAAGAACGAGATTGCGAATAAAAGCTGTTGAAATGAGTTCCTTCGCAGGGTGTCTGGGTTTTTCCCTTAAAGATAGGGTGAGAAGCTCAGTCATCCGGGAGGGACTCAGAGTAGAGCCGCTGCTCCTTGACATCGAGAGGAGTCAGATGAGGTAGCTCGGGCATCTGATCAAGATGCCTCCTGGACGCCTCCCTGGTGAGGTGTTCCGGGCACGTCCAACTGTGAGGAAGCCCCGGGGAAGACCCAGGACACACTGGAGGGACTATGTCTCTCAGCTGGCCTGGGAACGCCTCGGGATTCCCACAGAAGAGCTAGAAGAAGTGGCCAGGGAGAGGGAAGTCTGGGCATCTCTGCTCAAGACCTCGGATAAGCGGAAGAGGATGGATGGATGGATGGATGAGATGCCAGTTAAGAAGGGTACCAGTAGTCGCGGTCCGGTGTCAGTCCAATTGATGAGAACAAAGAGAGAAAACTACCCCCAGCCGTGGTAAAAATAGATCCTGTATCAGCCATCGTCACGACAGCTCACTCAATCACTTAGCTGCACAACTTAGAATGCTGATCTTCTAAGGAGATGTGTTTTAAAGTGAGACTTAATATGTAAAATATGTTCAATGCTCATTTAATCAGTTCGTCACGGTCTGAACGTGCAAACTAGGTTGGAATTCAAATGGAAAACTCATTTGATATAAAAGCAGACACACTTAAAAAAGGTAACGACGGGGAGAGTGAGAGATGATAAAAAAGGCAAATAAAGAAACCTCCTGGGATTCTTCAATGGCTTTGACGAGGCGTGTGATATACAAGTGGACGTGGTGCAGCATCAGCTTGAACTCACAGAGTGGCTCTCAATTCCTCCGCTACTGCAACCTCAACGACTTCTGCTGATTCCAAAGCATCTGCCATGGCATCTCTGAATGTTGTGTGCTCTGCTTAGATTTGTGCAGACTTTGTTCTTTTTAGTGGCATGCCTCATTTGTCATTTATACACTACTTCTCTGTTTCAGGTATGAGTGTGAAGATTTAAAAAATGCATGTTCCACATGCAAAGAAAATACAATACATTTGCCATTTAAATAGAAAAATTAACAGGCAAACAATAATATGAACATTTACATTAAAATTTTAGCATTTAACTGCAATATTTACCAGTTTAAGTGCAGAATGTAACCCTTAAATTGCAAAATTTAGTGCAACAGCAAGTGTGACATCTTGCCATTTTAGTGAGACATTTAGCATTTAAGATGAATATTTAGAATTTAAGTGCACCATGCAGCAATTTAAATTGAATATCATTTGTGTGATTTTTAACCACTTAAGTTGGATATTTAAGTGCGACATTCAGTATTTCTGTTGAATATATACCATTTGCGCTCAACATTTAGCATTTAAGTTAGATATTTAGCCATTTAAACGTGACTTTTACCATTTAATTGTGATGTTTTGCCATTTAAACTGAACATTTTGCCTTTTAAGTGTGGCAATTAGCCATTTAATTGGAACATTTAGCATTTAAGTGCAACATTTAGCCGTTTCAACACAGAATTTAGCACTTAAATTGGACATTTTGTATTTAAGTTAGATTTTTAGCCATTTAAATGTGACATTTAGCATTTAAGTGCATCATTTAAGCATTGAAGTGAAACGTTTACCCATTTAACATGGCCATTCAGTGTGACATTTAGCCATTTAAGTATGATTTTTAACCATATAAGTTTTAACATTTAAGTGTGACATTTAGCCATGTAAGTGTAACATTAAACTGTACAGTAATACAGTAATGTAATTCACTTAGGAGAGCAATCCTGAATAAATCTGCAAGTCAGATACAGAATAATGAAAATGAAAAGGTGCAGCTTCACAAAGCTGCCTTCAGGTCTTTAAAGACACAATGAAAGTGAGGAATAGCCACAGTGGAAGCTGATGCAAATTCAGTGACTTCTTTCTCTCACTCCCATGAATTTGCTGCCCTTTTGTTTCTCTCTGAACAATAAATAAAGTAAACCCTATGTGGCAGGCAGCCGGATCCTATGCCTGGCCGGGATGCCCCTTCTACTTATGTTCTTATGTTATGTATGGAAGCACCCAGGGGCTCCTCAGTACCTCCCCTGGGATGCTTGGTGGTAGCCTCTCTGGCTCATGATGGTGCCTCAGCTTCCAGCAGTGTTTCATGGGAATTGGAGTTCTCCCCAACCCTGTGAGGATCTGGGGTGGCCACAGGGATCCCGGAGCCAACTTGGACACCGCCCTGAGGTGCAATTAGTCCTTCCGGGAGGACTATAAGAAGGGCCTGCCTCCCTTCAAAGAGAGTCAGAATCAGGAGGAAGAGAGCAAGGTTGCCTGGGAGTAGTGGTGGTGCAAGGTGGAGACTTGTTGGTGTGGAGTTAGGTGTTTTTGGGACTGTGTATTGCCTGTGGGGTTCACGGGGAAGACGTGCCCCAAAGGTGAAGAAAAATAAAAAGTCTTTGTGTGTTAACACGTGCCTCGGGGTCAGTCTGTGCCGGGTCGGGTGCAATAAAGCCCAAATATCACGCCTAAAAACCCTGTGCCCCGTGTTTGTGGACCACGTTAGCCACCATTGCAGTTCACTCTACTGTGAGTGTTAAAAAATGAATCATTCACCATCATTTTCATTAAACTTGTTACAAGTTGTGGAGTGCCCTTTTCTAAGTGGGGGATATGAAGAAATGTCAAAACCAGTTGCCTGTAACCTCAGACTGACCTGTCTAGCTGTCTGTATTGAAACCCAGGACTTTCTTTTATTTCCAAACCTTTACCTGTCAGCTTTACCACCAAAGGAAGACTTCACCTGAGTATCCTCAGGTACACCTTAAGGGAATCCAGCTATGGACTGGACAATCTAGCCACTCAACAATGCTAGTAAGAATTAGACAAAGGAACTGACCTTGAAGCTTTGACTGGTAAATTTAATTTATTTTCATTAAAAGCAATAACAGCACAAATACAGAGACAGACAAAATCATACAACCTTGGTGCTCTTAAACTTCATTCAAGCCAAGCAGAAGTAGTAAGATGCTGATGATCACTCCAATCATAGGTGTCTTCTTTTCCTGTAAGTTGTGTTCTCAACATAGCAAGTAAGAGATAGAGAACTCTTTAGCAGTGGAGAACGTGTCCTCCAGCATCAGCTCTCGCCCAAAGAGGAAAAACAAGCACACACCAGTTGAAGTGATCATTTGCAGATTCTCACAGCCCTGTGAACGCATCAGAGATTCTTATTAGAAGCACAAGGCCATCTGCTAATCTCAGCTATGTAAGCAAAAGTCTAAAAGAAAAATAAAATCCAGATTTCCCAGCATGCACAGCTCTTCTGTTCAGCTTGACAAGAATACATACAAAAATAAGAAGCTTCTTACCTGAACAGTGTAAAATATCTCCTATACAGAGACCAATATGATAGTGACTCTCCTTCTTCCTATTTTCCATTCATATCTAATATGATAAATTGCATGATGTATGGAAGATAAAGAAGATATAACTCCATTTCTCCTCCACTTCATTACAAGTAGTACACCTGAAGTATGTTTGGCCCTGGCAGATAGATAGATAGATAGATAGATAGATAGATAGATAGATAGATAGATAGATAGATAGATAGATAGATAGATAGATAGATAGTATCTCTTAACGTACTGGAGCGTGAGTGGAGCCACAGCCATTTTGAGTGCTGGAATGGGGTAAGTGCATTTCATTTTTCTTCTTTGCCCCTGAGAAAAAAGAGAGAGAAGCGTTAGTACAGTCCAGTAACCCTTCATCTCATGATTTTAGGGCTTGTTGTCTGCCTCTGAATCACTGGTGTGTGACATGACCATACACAGCCCAGACCCACTGGCAGTCTGCACCGAGAGGTTGTGAACCCGAGAGAGGTCACCAGCATTGGCCTGCAAGAAACCTTTATGATAAATGACGGTGAATCTGTATGGCTGAAGGTCCAAAAACCACCAGGGGGCCACGGGTGTTGGACTCCCGGTGCACGGCCATCCCCTGAAAAATGGCATGATCCATGACGAGGGTAAACTCCTGCCCCAACAGATAGTACCTTAAGTGAGTCATAGCCCATTTGATCGCTAATGCATTGTGTTCCACCACTGCATACCTGGTCTCCCTGTCCAGCAGTTCCCGGCTCAGAAACATCACGGGGTGTTCAGCACTATCGATGCATTGGCTCAACATTGCTCCGTCCTGTGTCCGATGCATCGGTCTGGAGAATGAAAGGAAAAGCCAAGTTTTGTGTGTGTAAGACAGGTGCTGATATCAGGGCCTTCTTTAAATCACTAAATGCATTCTCATTATTGTCATCCCAAACCACTTTCAGTGGTGCCCTTTTCTTCATCAGGTTAGTTAAGGGAGCATCCATTTCAGAGAACAACAAAATGGCGGTAGTAACCCGCTAATACCAAAAATGCCTGTACTTGCCCCTTATTTGTTGGACGGGGACATTTAAGAATGGCTTCAACCTTTGAACACTGTGGTTTAACTGAAACCCCCCCACCACCACCCAAATATTTGCCTCCTTCAAGCCAAAAAAACATTTTTTGTATTGATGCGTAGCCCAGCTTGTACTAGTGTACGACTACGTATTCCAGGTAGGCCGCACAAGGGTGTCCTTCCACTGGAAGGTCGCTGGTGCCCCATGCAAGTTAAAGGGTAGGACCATATACTGCAAGTGTCCACTCGGACTGCTAAAGGCAGTCTTTTCTCGAGCGGAGGCCGTTATGGGAATTTGCCAATACCCTTTGGTCATGTCAAGAGTAGACAAATATTGCACATTACAGAGTCTCTCTAACAGATCATCCACTCAAGACATCGGATAAGCATCAAAATTGGAGACTTGATTAAGCTGTCAGAGTCATTACAGAACCTTCAGGCCCCATCAGGTTTAGGAACCAGAACAATAGGACTGGACCAGGGGCTGTGGCTTGGTTCAATCACGCCCATTTCCAGCATACATCTGATTTACAACTCCACTTCAGCTTTTTTCACCTTGGGGAGTCTATAGGGTCTCTCTCGGACAACCACTCCGGGGTCAGTGACATTGTCGTGTTCAATCAGCACTGTGCATCCTGGTTGCTCATTAACTATCCCCATCACAGACAGGATTGCTGATTCCAGCTCCTGCTTTTGTTTCAAAGACAGGTCAGGTCTGAAATGAAGGAATCCACTTTAGTGTTTTTTCGGCTCTGGTGGGCATGTGCTAATTAGCAAACCTGATGGCAATAGGTCAGCGGTATCAGCAACAATGATCTCACCTCCCCCTTGTGTTCCTCCACTCAATACAAGAGATTGTTTACAATGACGAAGTAGGGCATTTATGGATTGGGATTCAGGGACATTTGTCCATTAATTGAGACGACTGCATTTCTGGAATGTTTTAGGGAATCATCATTAATTCCACTGTTCCCGTTAAAAGGAGGATGGCGTTAGCATGAACTGAGAAATCAGTTCCTGAATGGGATCCCGGTCGACCTTAACAAGCGGGGTTTCAGGATCCACCAGTGGACCTGTTTGTGCTGGCAACTTCCGGGCCACCCTGGAAGAGTCAACACATGGGTTCTAGTGGCCGTCTTACACAGCATGGAGGCAGCTGGATCAGAGCTTTCCACACTCTGTACTGGAGCAATGTCCTTACCGCTTATACTGTTTGACCAGTCCCGTCCTAGTATCACAGGATAGGGTGGTTCAGGTAGGATGGCTAAAACTAGGTAGGTCATAGAACCCTCCACAGAGATCACACAACTGGCGGACTTGCAAAAATGGGTGTCCCGTGAATACACCTTAGACTGGTTTTAAAGTCAAGCCACTGTCGCGGTAGGACAAAACAGCAAGAAAAAATGAATATGTTACTCCCGGAGTCAAACATAGCCGTAACCCCATGACCATTTAGTAAAACTACTCCTGTATATGGGAACGACAAAGGGTTAAGGAGGGTACAGTACCACTCTCCCTTTGTTGTGTGCACAATCCATGGGCTTGATCGGGCAAGTTGGGAACATATGCTCAATCCCCCCACACTTGAAACAGCGGGAGGATTGAACGATTTCTCCTTCTTTCTGGTCACAGGTTCTGTGTATTGTTGGGTGGGCTCAGGGGCTGCAGCACAAACTATTTAGGGTGATGAGCGGATATGTTGGGGTAGGTTTGTTTGAGAACTTGCTGGGCAAGTTTTTCCATGAGGGTGTAGTTGACATCCGGCTTTAGCCAGCACCCTAGCTTTCCCCAGACTTTAAAGCCTGAGATCTTATTGGCCTTTCTGGGTCAAACTGCCACTTCCGTCAGCCTCTCGCCTGCTGCGCCGCCAATGCACTGTGGTGCTTGTACACCTCTGACTTCAGGGTGGGGTAATCGGCAGCCTGCTCTTCGGTGAGGTCATACTAAGCCCTATGCACCTCCTCTTTCAGATAAGGCACTAAGAGATATGCCCACCCCGACCTCGGCCAAGCATTGCGCTTTGCAGTGCTCTCAAAAATCAGAAAGTATGATTCAACATCATCCTCCTCAGTAAGACAAGTTAACTGAAGGGGCAGAGACCGAGCAGTCTCCAACCTTATCACCGCGGCCGCCCGAGCCTCTGCTTCTGCTTGCTGGGTCCTGGTTTCTCCCAGCTGTGTTTTGACCATCGCAAGCTCCATCACTATGGTGCCAAGGATGGTGTTGAGGTCTTGTTCCTCCATTATTCTTGAAGCAAATTAATCCTGCCAACTATAAGTGGCAGAAGGGAGGTTTCTTAACAGGGTAGCTGGGCTGTGATTGGGCGAGAAGCCCAGCGATTCATAAGAGCCACACATTACATGACAAATCCATGCCAACAAACCAACAAAAAAGTTCTGGGGCATTTAAAACCATGAAGCAATTAAATAACTTCAACTCCAAGGTAAAATTACAAGCAAACATTCTTTCTTCTGCTCTTGTCATTCTACTCAGGGTGTGTGGTAGTAATCACCATCACTCCCTGGGTGACCCAAAACCTCTACGAGAAAACAGGAAGGAGGAAGTTTAAATCATAAACCATTTATTCTCTTCAAAGAGGGAGCACTCCTATTGCAGGACACTGTAACTAAATACACAAAGCGCTCTATAACAAGATGCCCACCCTTTTCTGCTTGTTGAGGTCTTTTTATAAGATTATAAATTTAGATGACTTACATCATACAGAGTTTCTTATCATCATTGGCCTCTTCCAGTTGCTAGCCGGACTTTTTATTATATTAGTTTATATTATAAGTAAGCACAGACAACAAAAACACATACACTTGTCCTATGGACAGATCATTAATTGCCAGCAAAGCGTGTTAGCTTTGCCATTTTCAGCTCCTTTCTTTATCGGCACATATGCTGAAGGCAGCTTCCTTTCTTATTCAGTAAATAAAACATGGTTTCCTGGCCTGGGAGCCTAAGGTAGTCTGTTTGCGTTGTGTCTCAGATGCCCTTACATTACTTACAAATGCCTTCACACGATACAGTAAACTTTGCTAAATGTGCTTAAATTATTTTAAGATAAAATTAAAATTTAAGATAAATTTCAAACTTCATCTCTCAATTATAAAAAAAAATCTTGGAAGGTTGAAGTAGATCAGACGCGATTTTCTCAGAGAGACGCTTTCATGTCCCGCGAGATGAATCTTTGTGCCAGGAGATTTAACCACACCAGGGGCTGGAATAAAACAAAGAGTAGATGACAAAGTAGGACATCATACAAAATTCAAAAACATTGACGCGGGACACATGCAGAGCAGGTTAGAGATAATGGAAGTGCGAAAATTCGAAAAGTCTCAAAAAAAGGATATTAAAGATCGCATTAGCGCAACAAACGGAAATTATTACTTGATGAAATAACAGAACAGCGAAAAGAGATAGAATATATTGTTCGAAATTAAACTTTAAGCTGGAGACTTCTAGATCGTCTAATTTGTGTTGCCATCAGGGAAAAAAAAAGTAGTGTTTCTTCCCAATGAAGAGGCTTATCCGCGAGATTTAAAAGATTTGTTGTTTGGTGAAAATGCACCACCGTGACGCCCGCTAAAATCATTTAAGTAAAATTTTTTCCCCTCATCTAATAACACTCAATACCCTAGAAAGAATAGGTGAATAGAGGATTTACGATATTTTTGGAAATGGATTAAAAATAAAAAACTGAAATATCACACGACTTTTCAGATAATTTGTTTTGGCTCAGGTGCATCCCGTTCCCTTGATTATCATTGAGATCTTTTTACACCATGTTTGAAGTTTACACCTGTTTTCAGTTTAATTAATTGGACTGATTAGGAAACAACGTTTATTTCTATTTTCATACAAAGGATGGCACTCAAAGTACTTTAAATGCGTCAAAGAGAAAGTTATAAGAAAAAGAAAACAAATAAAATTAGATAAAATAATAATGAATCAACAACAAACAACATGAATCAACAACACGCCCGACCAGATAGCCTGCTTTATATTAAAAAAGGGTCTTCCCAATAATTTTGCCCAGCTGGTCTGGGGAGACTTTCACTCCATGGAAGAGCTAATACAGCTCATTGAAACATCTAAGCCAGCCTCGCAATCTGAGAGAGCAAAACGGTCCTCTCATGGACTACGTGGGGATTACGGCCCTCAAACTAGGTCTCTCATACAATCTAGAACTTGTTCCCAAGTCTCCGGGCTGGTGGGAACGCCGCTTACACGGAGGCGAGGAGGAATCCAGGTGGAGAGAAGGGGAATTGTTATGTGCAATTACGAACACCCTAACTATGACTCATACGGGAGTAGTCATGGTAAATAGCTTGGATTCCGGCAGGAACATTTCTATTGTTGCAGAAATGTACTACCGCGACAATGGAAAAAAAATAAAGACCAGTATTAAATGCATACACAGTGAAACCGTAATTATAAAACCGCCCTATGTTTCATCAGTTATGGAGAATCACTAAAAAAATTCCCCATGGCAGTCCTCCACAAACCACCTTTTCCAGTGATTCTAGGGTGGGACTGGTCTGACAATAAATGTGGTGTACTACTAACTACTCCCATTAGTAACATAGGCCTAGCTATAGACGGCACAAACCTGACTGAAGATGTCTCCATACCGTATAACCAGCCGGTGGAGAGAGATCTGGAAGTCCAAGAGGTGGATGGGGAATTTCCTGAACCGTTGCAGGCAAGCGCGTCAACTACCAGTGCCACAACAAGCCGGAAGAATTCTCTGCACCTTGAGGTCAGGCAGGATCCTCTCTCGAAAATGCACTTCCAGTTTAGAGAGACACCAGTTTTTTTTTACAATGGAGCAGTGGAATGATGACTCCCTAAAGTTTGCGAAAATTGCAGTGGTTCTTGTCAATGGCCAACGTACACATCAGCCAATGCCACAAGGACCTCACTTTGCGATTGAAAATGACCTATTATATCGAGTAATGGAGCATGGGGGAGGAGGTGCAGAAGTCGTTGTTAATCCCACAAACCTTCCGGTGGCAGGTCTGTAAACTGGCAAATACTCACCTCCTAGGAGGCCATTTAGGCACCGAAAAGACTTTAGAGCGAATTAAGCTCTGATTTTATTGGTTGGGAATTAATGAGGAGGTTCACAGTTTTTGCATCTCTTGTCCAGAAAGCCAACTATGGCAAATTCCTAGGAAGGCCCGAGCTGCTGTCTTTCCCCTTCCCAACAACAAGGTTGTTCCCTTGTGCTCAGCCACTTCGAAAGCTATCACACATTAACTTGTAGGGGTCTTGTGTGTGTCAGCATCCCTAAAGAAGTCCTTACGGACAAAGGGACACTTGTTAACTTGGAGAAATTCAGAGAGACACCCAAGTTACTTATGATAAAGCATTTAAAGACCCCAGTGTATCATCCTTAAACCGATGGTCTAGTAGAGAGATTTAATCAGACTCTCAAACAAATTTCCTGGAAGGTGGTCAGCGGGGACGGGAGAAACTGGAATCAGCTCCTCCCCCTCATACTCTTAGCCTTTAGGGAAGTCCCACAGGCCTCTACGGGGTTCTTGCCTTTTGCATTGTCATATGGATGAAAACCTTGGGGAATATTAGATATTTTAAAAGAAGAATGGGAAGGAGAGGCTCTTCCCTCTACCAGTATAATAGAATATATTGCACAGTTATGTGATAGATTTGGGAAAATTCGACCAATACTAAAAATTCACATGTAGGCAGCGCAAGCAGCTCAGGCCCATTATTAGAGAAGGGTCTGACTGCAGCTGCAATACCTAGGAATTTAGACACGGAACACCTTTCATATCACGGAACGCCCCCCAACACTAGTCACGGAACGCCCTCTGATGTCAGTTTCGATACGTCATCATTGTTTTTGTCGGAGTTCGAAGGAATGGTGGCCTTAGAATAAATCTTTCTGAAAACTTTTCGAGGAAAGAAGAAGAGTTTGAGTTGGAAATTAAGATGGCAGTGAGTTTGTTTCAAGTTTTACTAATATTAGATAATATTATACTTTACTGCTAGGGTGTGAATTATACCACAAAGCTGTTGAATCAACTTTCAGGTTCCGTGCAGTACTAAGCGCTCTAAGAAAGTATTAACAGTTAAACAACAAACAGGATGGTTTGTGTAGCTAATTGTTACAGGGCTAATCGGAATACTTGATTCCGAGTAGTAAATCGGCGGATTCAGCAGTCAATAATTTTTTATAACAATTGTTATAATATGTAATTGACCGTTCTTGAGTATAATTAACCATAACGAAGTGTAACGGACTGTAATCAAATATAAGTGACGGTGATTAAGTATTTATAATTGCCAGAATATCATTCACCATTTGTCCTGAATATCACGTATATGCAAGTTAATCAGTAACCTGGTATTTTAGATATCAAAATATATTTCAGAAAGGCAATACAGAGAGATTGAGCCATTATAAGGTAATGTTCCACAGAAAGCTTATTGTTTGCATAAGTTTCAAAGACAAACACAGTTAATAGTGGATATACTGGTTTTTCAATTATAGTAATGTTGCTAGTCTGAAGTTTGAATATACTTAGGTCACTTTAGATTATCTTTTTTCATAGTTCTGTATATATATTTACAGTACATAACTGAAAGTTTTAATAAGTAGCTACAAACAAAGGGCAAGTGTGAATGCAATATTCAGTTACGTTCAGTTCAAGAAAATTCAAATTACATTGTAGACAATAATGTGGAAAACAACAGCCAGGATAGAATCATGTTATTATTATTATTATTATTATTATTATTATTATTATTATTATTATTTTCTACAGTTCTTTCAATGATAGTACAGTTAACTCTTAAAACAATATTAAATGTTTCATGCCTACCTCTCCTGCATTCTTCAAAAATACTGCTGTGAAGTGATTGTTCTCGTGCATGTTTGTCAGTTTTAAGAACTTTATACTGTATCTATTTTATATTCACCAGAGACACATAAGTATATTGAAGACCACAGAGGAACCTACAGTTGTGTTTGGTGCTCAGGAGTTTGCTTGTCTGTTTTGCTATAAAAGATCAGATCATGCAGGCATCATCAGCCACTAACAGAGACACAAAAGGACAGTAGTTGTTCACGGAGGGATGTGAAGTGCTCTAGAATATATCTTATAACTTGTAAATTTTGATTAATTGACATTTTTAATACACTTTAATGCAGCTAGATATTCACCTTAACATGATTTTATTTGACAAAATAGTATATTGTGTACTTTTTAACCTTTTGAAAAGCTAGCTTTGAATAATTTTAGATTAATAAATTCATGACTGTGTATTAACAATTTTCTCTTTTAAAATATTTAGTAGAATATGACAAAGATCATACTACAAATACTTTCATTTTTCAGAATGTAAGTGTGGAATTACATCGACTACAATTGACAGGCAACATATAGTATATTTTCATACATTTTTAAAAGCATCATTGACAGAATCTTTAATTAGTTTGTTCTGTTTAAAAGAATAGTAGGACAGGATTTGCATGTTTTAACTTTATTAAATTTAAGGATTATCTGAATTTCTTTTGAACAGTTTTAAATGTTTAGCAAAATAATTCTGAATATTAACCTTTTTTTCTTTGTATTGTTTCAGATTTTAAAATATACATGTGTTCACTGAACTGCCAGGGATCAGGCCACTACCATTGCTGTTATTGCCAGAAAACAGTAGTTCGTAAAGATCAGTTCCTCAGGCACATGTCAGATTGTGGCAAAGGTCCTAAAGTGCTCCCTCTGCCCTCTGTGCCCATGGCACCGGTGGCCTTGCAGCCTATGCCCTCCATGCCCACGGCACCGGTGGATGCCCAGCCTCTGCCCTCCATGCCCACAGCACCAGTGGATGCCCAGCCTCTGCCCTCCATGCCCACGGCACTGGTGGATGCCCAGTCTCTGTCCTCCGTGCCCACGGCACCGGTCGCCACCCAGTCTCTGCCCTCCATGCCCACTGCACCGGTCACTGCCCAGCCTGTGCCATCTGAATTTCATAAGGTGGTCCAAGCCAAGATCAGAAAGGTAAAATGTTTCTTTGTAACCTCAGACTGAACAAAAAGAACCTTCGAGTGCACATGAAGAGAAAACACTCAAGCTGTAAGCAAGGGATTAGTACAGAACATCATCTTAAATCCATGTGTATTGACAAGGCTAGAGGAATATTTGCTGTCACAAAAACTTTCCACGGTGAATCAATTCCAGTGCACGTTCAGAAGAAGACCTGGGGTTCTACACATAGAATTCTATGTGAAATGGATGTTTGCCGGCGTAATTCGGATTTTGCATTAAGGAATGGACTGATGGCCTTTGATTGTCAACACATTCAGTCCCTTTCCTATTGTCTCTCAATAGGCAACACAAATGTGGTCCTAACTGAGGAAGTGCTAAATGACATGGTTAGGGAAAAGTGGATGGGAGAACATAAAAAAGAACAATGCTTGAAAAGGCAATGTGAAGCTACAGAACATGGCATTACCCTAAGCAATGAGGTCGCACTGAATGATAAAAGTTCAAAGAGGTTCATATCAGTGTATGAGCCCAAAGTTTCCTGTTACAGTAGACTTGCCAGGGTTTTTGCATACTATGACATCAAGTGTAATTCCTGGCACAGTCCATGTCCCAAACCACAAATGTCATGTTTGCATAAATATATAGCAAAATGGCATCTTTTTCAGACTAACAGGGAACTTTTTAAGAGAGTTAAGAGCACAGAAGACTCAGAAGAATTCAAAATAGGAAATACAAAGAACACCAGCTGGTCAGAATCTGACAGTGTACGAAAAGAAACCCTTTACCCACCAAAGGGAGATGGTCTTGTTAAAATGGTAACATATCTATACCACAAAAAACGAATTCCAGCAATCCTGCCTACTGAGGTATGCGCTCCACCTGACTTTCATAACCTTCCCAAGCACCTAATACCAGCCGAGACATTGTGTAGCCTCTGTCCAGGAATTGTCCCACTGACTGATCCTGTCCTAATTTTCTCAAAACCCAAAATTGTTACCTTCTATGGCACCGTTGAAGGTAAATCTTGCACACCTTTTTGAATAGAGATATATTTGATCAATGAAGTGCCACTTTTTTTATATATTTTGACATAGTACTTGTTAATTATGTTCCTAGGCACGGATGTAACACCATTTTTAACTATTTGATTTTGATTTGGTTTTGCAATGAATTCCATCGACTTAATCAAGTCTCTCAATTTGACACTTAAACAATGCCTTAAGTGGACGATCGCCTTAAGAGGCTTGGATAGGTGAGATATTTGACCACTCTTGACATGTCAAAGGGGTACTGGCAGGTTCCTTTAATGGATTCCGCAAAGGTAAAGACTGCGTTCAGCACCCCTAGTGGACACTGGCAGTATTCTTCCATTCGGGTTACATGGGGCTCCTGCAACTTTCCAGTGTCTGGTGGATAAAGTGCTTCGCCCAAATAACGCATATAGTGCTGCCTACTTAGATGATGTGGTCATTTTTTTTCCAGTACATAGAAGGAACACATACAGCAGGTTAAAGACGTATTGTGGATGCTGGGAATAGATAGACTTCGCATCAATCCAAAAAATGTTTTTTTGGGCTTAAGGAAGCCAGATATTTAGGCTACCTGGTTGGTAGGGGTACCGGGAAACTTCAGTGTTCAAAGAGTGATGCCATATTGAAATAGCCCTGTCCGTGAATCAAGTGGCAAGTCCAAGCATTTCTCAGACTAGCGGGTTGTTACCGCAGGTTTGTACCTCGGTATCCCGAGAGATCTGTGCTCTTGACTAATTTAACAAAAAGAGGGCTCCCAACATTGTGATATGTACTGATAATACAGACGCTGAATTTTGTGACCTGAAGCAGGCCCTTACATCAGCACCTATATTAAAAGCACCTAATGTTTCACTTCCTTCTATACTGCAGACGGATGCATCGTACACAGGACTGGGTGCTGTGCAGAGCCAAAGCGTTGATGGTGTTGAACACCCTGTAATGTACTTGAGCCAGAAGCTGTTATCGTGAGACCAGGTTTGCAATGGTGGATTAAGAGGCCCTTGTGATTAAATGGGTGATTACACAGTTGAGGTATTACCTCTTGGGCTGTGAATTTACTCTCATGATGGATCATCCACACCTACAGTGGATAGTCCTACATAAGGAGTCTAATCCGTGGGTCACTAGGTGGTTTCTTGACCTACAATGGTATAAGTTTTCACTTGTTTATCGTAAGGGTACCTTCCATGCCAACGCTGATGCTCTCTCTTGAGTCCACAACCTCTTGGTCAGGTCTGCCCGACCCGAAGGGCCTAAATGATAGTAATTCAATGCCAGACCATGGGAAAATGGTGTGCGCTGACTGTCTCTCTCAATCTCTTACAGACCATTCACAGGAAATCCCGCAGGGTTCCAGCACAACTGATGATGTCACTTCCGGTTCCGACGATGCCATTTCCGGTGCAGACCCCAATGATGTCATTTCCATTACTTGCCTTTAAAGCTGCTATCTTAACTCCATACTATCAGTGCTATTTTGGACTCAAACCTGTGAACATCTCTGTTCAATTTTGCAGCCTGGAAACAATATACGGGTGGCTGGCCCAAACCTTCATGATGTCTGTGACTCATCTTTGTGAAAATATATATACCTGTAATAGAGTGTAAAAGACTGTTATATATTGAGTAAAAATTCCATTCCCTCTAGTTTCCTTTCCATTGAGACACTCGTTGGGCAGCATGGGACTTGCAGTTTTGGTGGGCAGCCCCTTTGGGTTCCTCAGGTACCACTAAGGGGATGTTCCACCAGACCCTGAAGATGCTTTCTAAATGCAATGTGATAGACTTGAAAGTACTTCTGGGTCTAAGATAAAAGGAGCTGCTTATCGTCATCCAGCTGAGTTAGAGTCGGGTGAAAGAGGACAAAGCTCCCCTGGGATAAGTGGAGGAAAAAGAAAGAAGTGAGTTGTGCTTGTGGTATGGTCACTATTACATTCATATAAAGAAGTCTTTTCTTAAGGTAATTTTTTATGATAATCAGTTTATTTGAATCCGGGACTTGTGTCACTGTAGTTGTGCCTAGTGGTTTGGGGTGCTGCAGTGCCACCTACTGTTCACACAAAGAGGACAACCCTCTGTTGTTCATGGTGCACCATAAGGGGTACTGCCAGATGTTTATTCCACTTGAGCCACTGCTCAGGACAGGACATTTGGTTCCCACTTCAGTCAGGCCCACTGCTTTCCCCATCTTCCTTTATTTCACTATGTCTGAAACCTGCTTTTAGGAAAATTTGATAGCATGAGCTCATACTAGGTGATTTGTTCAGTCTTTTTGACTTATTTTACTGTTTCTTATGTCTCTACATTGATTGCTTCAGAAGTAAAGGCCACTTCTGCATATTGAAGTGTATAATTTATTTTCTTTTGTAAAAACTCCTGTAATAAACACGTGGCTTAATAAAACTACCTTTAGGTCCTAGATAGTCAAATTTTATGTATTACTGATAAAGAGCCAAATGTTTCATCCTGTGCCCATGTTACACACCAATACAAATTAGTGAGATCACCTTTTATCACTGATGTATTTACATAGTCTAAATATATAAAAGTGCATAATACTCCCCAGCATTTAGAGATCCTGAGACCTCACCATCTCTGACAACCACCATGTTTGCTGTGAAAGCAGTTTGCCTACTCGTCACTGTTGCTATGCTTGTTGCAATGGTGGCTGCGGTGAGTATTAATTAATTCTACCAGGTAACTCCTTCCATATTTCTTGTCGGTTTAGCTCATTCACTCTAAATATGAATGGGATATTGCAGGGCCTTCTGACATATCAATTAACTGAATTTCTTTTTAAATTCTTGCTGATTTTCAATTTTTTATTTTACATATTGTATATCTAACAATGAAGTTAGTAGCAGAGCAGCACTTGTGTACATTTGACATCTGCAGGTTTTCTTTATGTTGTTATTATGGTGGGTTCAGTGTGTGCTCAGACTCCTTCCACTTTCTGCACACTTTATTGTGTTGTACAGTCATGGCCAAATGTTTTGAGAGTGACACAAATATTGGTTTCACAAAGTTTGCTGTTTCAGTGTTTTCAGATCTTTATGTCAGACGTTACTATGGTATACTGAAGTAGAACTACAAGCATTTCCTAAGTTTCAAAGGCTTTTATTGACAGTAACATTAAGTTTATGAGTAAAGAGTCAGTATTTTCAATATCTCTGCAATTTACCCTGGCATGCTGTCAATCAACTTCTGACCCCATTCCTGACTGATGGCAGCCCATTCTTGCATAATTAATGCTTGGAGTGGCAGAATTTGTGGTTTTTCACGGTGGCTGGAGTGCTAATTCTGCCACCAACCTCCAAGATCTCCCTGCAGGTTGGAGGACCTCCTTGCAGGGCTGGATGCAGATTAACGTCATACCCAGGATGGAGCAATTGCAGGTTACGGGCCTTGCTCAGGGGTGAAATGGAGTGGAATCACTTCTGGTAACCTTTCCAATGCCGGCACTGATTCCTAGCCTCAGCGCTACCACTCTGCACGTATGCTAACAACACACACCTTAAAAATTTAACTTCATTGCCTAATTTTACTCGTGCAAAAAGTAAACAACTTTAGACCTAAAACGTATTTATCATTTTTCTTCTCGTCACCTCAGAAAACTCCGTCCTTTGCTTTCTTTGGTCCATGTTCAATATGGGGCACACAATGACACCACACAGCAGAGAGACGACTTTTCTTTTTTTAAATGAGCTGAATGACTGATAGCATGATTAGAGACTTGTGTGGTACAAATTCAAGAAAATTATTCAAATCCAATTATTTGAGTTTTTTCCTAGGGGTCCTTAACAAATTTACCCAGGCCATTTTAGAATTTCTTTGTTTCTTTACTTGATCTCTTTTCACATTTTCTTTGCTTTACACACATTACATGTCGACGACATACACGGAAAAATTGCTTTTCATGTCATCACTTTTCAGGGGGCATACAGCACTTTTTCAATGACCTGGAAGGTCACCAAAAAACATGTCCACATCTGTACCATGTTTGTGAAGAAATACTTTAGAGATTGAAAATACCAAATTTATCCTTTAACCCTTAAACCGCTGGAAGCAGCTATAGTCAGTTCCCAGTGCAATTTGTCAGCTTGCCGGAGCTGATCAGTCCATGGCGAACATTTGTTGAGCAGCCAGCTCATGACCACTGGCGCCCACCCCCCCTAGCGAATCAGCATCACTGTCCCTGGAATTCAGCCGCTGCAGTAGACTGGCCTGCCAGCATCAGTGTTGGCCTCTGTGTGCTTGCATGCAGCCAGTTCAAGCGCAGTTGGCTCAGTGACTTACTGAATTTCATCAATGGCGTCAGTAACACCGTGTACATATAACAATAGATTATTGCAGGAGTTTTTTTTTATAGCTTTTGCAGTTCATTGGCAGTCTGTAACATGATCAGTGTTGCAGTAATTGTGATGCTCTCTGAATGAAAAAGATGTGTTCCATTAAAATTTCACTTTTTCTTGGTTTTATTGTCGATGTTTACTTAAAAAGTGCAGCAAAAAAGTATTTTGCGTCCGGGGGTGCATCAATCCCCCCGGTATGTGGCAGTTTAAGGGTTAAATACTAAACTATTGTCTATAAATGGTTGTCTGGCACAGCAGTTTTGTTATCCAGGACTTCCACAATGGAGTGAAGTACAGATGATTCAAAGACTTTTCTGACTTTTTATTCATTTTACAAATCACTTGCATCAATTTTTTTCTCACTTCAAACAGTATCTCAGAATCCACCCATCCATCCATTATTCAACCCGCTATATCCTAACACAGGGTCACGAGGATCTGCTGGAGCCAATCTCAGCCAACACAGGGCGCAAGGCAAGAACAAACCTCGGGCAGGGCGCCAGCCACCGCAGGCCACCCACGCAGACTTGGGGATAACATGCAAACTCCATGAGGGGAGGACCAGAGAAGCGAACCCGGGTCTCCTTACTGCGAGGCAGCAGTGCTGCCACTGCGCCACCATGCCATCCTTGATTTTAGCACAAGGTTGCAACACAGCAAAATGTGAAAAAAGTGGAGGGGTCTGAATACTTTCTGAATCCTCCATAAAAGTGAAATTTATTGACCTGTTGATGATGATATTCCAGAGGTCTACATTTCATTTAATTTTCAACATGTCAGCTTCTCAAGGGATTTCATTGTTTTTTTTTGGAAAGGGGGAATTGTTGTCTTTACGGGGGCATTGATTCTTTCAACATGCAAGCAATAATGGCAGCTAATTGATCACCACAGGCTTTTAAATCACACAGACACCTTCAATGGAGAAGCTGTGAAAGTTTCTCAGTCATCTGAATGCCAGTCAGGGATTCTTTATTTTTGATTTAATTCATTCTCAATGTCCAGTGATTGTCATGTGATGTTAAGTTATCATTGATATAGAAAACCAATTCTTTAGTCTTCTGATCAGTCACATGTTTTTCTCTTTCAGGGCAAACCGAATCAGAGAGCCTGTGTAAAAGGTAAGAATTTCATACATTACAAAATATGAACCTTATACAAATCTGAACTGCATCTCATTGTTCAATATGATTTGTTTTGTAATGAATTCCCTTAAGATTTTGTGAATACAGAAACGCACATATAGTGCTCTCTGTACTGTTTGGAACAAAGACACATCTTTATTTGATTTCCCCCTCTGTTCCTCAATTTAAAATTACAACGCAAACAATTCAGACGTGATTAAAGTGCACATTGTAGACTTTCACATTAGTGGATTCTCATGCATTTTGGTAACACCACATAGAAATGACAACACTTTATCTACATGGTCACTCGATTTCAGTGCACCGTAATGTTTGTGACTCAGCAATGGCAGGTCTATTAAAGCCGTCATATTTAGGACTTTGTCTCATATTCCTCACATGCAATGACTGCTTGAACTCTGCGATTCATAGACATCAGCAGGTGCTGAGGATCTTCTCTCGTAATGTTCTGCCAAGTTTGTAATGCAACAATCTCATTAACCCCTACTTGTTTTGTCAACTTTCAGTAACAACAGGCAAACAAGATATTTGTTGCACAGATAATGAAATAAAATAAAACAGGAACAGTGTGATCTCCTGGGTCTTTCTGGACAGGCCTTAGCTGTTTACCGGAAATCTGTCAGCTGAAAAAGTGTCACCTGATATAAGCCATTTTTTATATCTCTTCTCCAATTATGTTAGGATTTCTCCTTACTATCTGTCTTCCTCATCCTCTTCATCTTTTCCCACTTGTATGTAGAGTGAGCGTGATTGATTAACCATCTTCAGGCAGCTCGGTCCAGCACCTCCTCCTTAGTCAGACCCTATTCATTCATATCTTCTTTTACTTTATCCATCCTCCTCCACTTTGGCGTACTTCATTTCTCTTCCTTCCCCATCCTTCTTTTGCCCACATATTCATTGTCTCTCCTCATCACATGTCCATCCCAGTTCAGCCTACTTTCCTGTACTTTCGTAGATATCTCTACCATGTTTGTTGTAACATCTGATTGTCTCATTTTCTTCTTTGTAACTCCACACGTCCAGCTCAACATTTTCATTTCTGCCACATCTAACTTCTTCTCCTGCTATACTCCTGTTACTGCCCAATCCTCACATGCAATCCTCAATTACATCTCAGGTACTCCATTACTTTTCATGTACCTCCAGACCTCTTGATGTGGTACATTATCCATCAGTAAACACAATATGCAAAACTTATGTAAAGACTGCATCAGTTGTTCCTCCCCCAGGTATAAAACCAAACTGCTCCTCTACTATGCTGGTCTCTTCCCTAAGTCTTCTATCTTTAATCCTTTAAAAAATTTCATTGTGTGTGACATCAGCTTTATCACTCAGTCCTCAATCCTGAATATCGCCCTTCTTTTTATATATGAGTAGCATCACACTGTTCCTCCATTCCTCTGGTATTCTCACCTGTTCAGATCTTCTACATTTCATCCACAAAAACATCTTCTCTCTCTTCCCTAAACTGTTTCAAAATTCTACTGCTATGTCATCCAGTCCTGTTGCTTTTCCAGTCTTTATTCTTTTTAGTGCCTCCTTTAGTTCCTCCGTCCTTACTCTTGGTGCTTGTTCTTCATTTGGTCCTCCAACCCCAAATGGCACCCTTGGATTTTCTTTATTCCACAGCCTTTCACAGAACCTCTTCTATGTATTCTTGATCTTATCATGCTTTTTTAAGACCACACTTGGCTCATCTTTCATCTGCTATATCTGACAAAAATCCTTCCCAGCCTTGTTCTGTGTTTGCTATGCTAAATGCTTTGTTCCTCTACTTTTCTCTTCAATCTTTCATACACCTTCTCCAAAGTCTGTAACTGAGTTCTTGCCACTGCCTTCTTGTTTGTCTGCCAATTCATTTATTTATCTTACTCCCTCCCTGATTGTCTTCTTTGCCTCCTTCTTAGCCTTTATCACATCCCCATGTGTGTCCTTCCTGTCATCTTATCCCAACATCTCTTCATCTTCTCATCGTTATTCTTATTCCACCATTCCTCCACACTCTCAAATGACTGCATTTCATTTTAAACCTTCTTACTAACCCTATTCATCAGCCTCTTCATTTTAAATCTCCTCCACTTTATCACTGGTGCTGCTTGCTCTGATTTAATTCTCCTGCTGATGCTGATCTCCCAGTCCATCACCACACCTGACTCTTACTTACCTTGATGAAGTTAAGCAGCTCCTTTTATCTTAGATCTGAGAGTCGAGGTCAAGCAGAAGTTCTACAAAGTAGAGATCTTGAATCCCTGAATAAAACCCCCTGGCCATCCCCAGGGAAATCAACAAGCCTGTCTTACAAGGCCAGTATTCTTTGCGGGTATCTGTACAAGTAGCACCACCAAGGGATAATGCCATCTAGTGGGGAGCAGGTATTTCTGATAGTTTGTCTCTCAGCATTCTTACATCATATTGCCCCATCTGCGCCGTCCATCACACCATCAAATCTGGCAAATCCCAGTCATTGTCCCAACATTTAGTAACTTTCACCTTTAACTTACACTTTTCTTTCCCCTCCCCAATCTTGTTCTTCTTCTGCTTATTCTGGACTAACTTTTATAGCTGGGCACATCCTTGGCAGCCCTTTTTGAATTCAATTCAATGTTATTACAGCATAACTGAGCAGTTTTGTTATTTTACACAAGCTGCATAAAACTGCAAGTTGCACTGCAAAGGAAAGATCAGAGACAGTGGAAAATGTCAGTGGAGTGCAATGTAGAAATAGTGCATTATCTGTGTGTATAATTATTAGGACATATGGAGGATACTGTATGTGTTTCTCTTTGGTGAAGATTCTGTTAGCCTATGGAAAACCAAAACTGCAAGCTTCTCTAGTCAGTGACAGCATTAATTATTTGCCTACTGCTGTAACAGTGGGTCCGTCCTTTGGATGAGATGTAAAATTGAGCTCCTGATTCTCTTATAATAGATTCTTCATGAAGAGCAGGGTGTATCCTAACATGCTGGCTAAATTGGCCACCAAGGCCTAGTCATTCTGGCCCAATATTCATCCCCAGTCTCTAATTGGCTAACTATCTCTCAGCACTTCACCATCTAACAGCTAATGTATGCTGAGCCTAATGGCACAAAAGTGGCTGCTGTCACACTGGTGGTTAAAGTGGCTTCCCACTCACTATGTACAGCAGTTTGAGCAGTGAAAAGCACAAAATAAATTTAAGGAAGTGTTATTATTGCTATTATTAGTGGTTGGTGTATTTCCTGGGTCTATTCATGCTTTTTTTTGTCCACTTGAAATGTAGACATTTTCAGTCAGATATGTTTGATTTATTTGTGTTTAATTGTTTCCTGAACAGAATGCTGAACATATTTTTCTGAGTGTTTCATTTTAATGCTTTTTTCTCTTACAGAACTTGACATTTGTTATGATGAGTAAAGGTAAGGTACTAAGTGTGAGACACTATATGAGGCTGTCGTTGTCTTTTCATTCTCTGTGTCCCCGCTAACTTTGCTTAACCTTCTTAGAGTGACAAAAATGGTCAAAAGAGATTGAGCTTTATTTTCAGCAACAAAAAAAACATATCACCATAATACCATGAAAGTCTTGAGTCCACTGAGATACTGGTGCAGATTTAGTGCACATCTGTCATGCAGTTTGCTTTGAATTAGTCACCAACACACATAGTTACTGTTCAAGCAGATGTTGAAAGATTTTTTTTGTAACATATTTTTATGTTGCCTCTGCATGACAGGAGTCACACATGCACACCAGAGTGGCTTCTTCCAGGCTCACCTAAATGAAGTAATACCACCCCAGGAAGAGAGGGGGTGCTCCTGCTGCCAGTCTTATTTCCTTTTTCCCTCACATCCATGAGTAACCATCCCTTGAGGGCACTGAAACCAAAGAAGCCCCTTCTGGTCTGAAATAAAAGGAGACCATCCACGGAGGATGGCATCTCATTTTAGATGTTGACAAGGCTTCTGCTCAACCCTGAGCCAGAAATGCATCCATCTAAAATGGTTGATTGAAATGACTATTTATTGACAAGAAAACACATGTTGAAGTGCTTGAGTTTTGTTCCATTGCTTGCTTTTTAATGAAATTAAACACTTTTTTTACCCACTTAGCACCCCATGCAATCTACTTTTCTCCAGAACCTTTATTTCGCCTCTCTACACAGGGTAAAATGTTAGTGCCATATACACATGGTCAATGCCAAATTTTGTGTTATTGTCACCTAGGTTTAAGATTAGCAAAACAAACAGGCTTCTTGGACTGAGTGGCCTCCTCTCGTTTGTCAATTTTTTATGCTTCTTATTTTATCTGCAAATTCCATTTTGTGTGAATCGTTTCACTTATTTTTACTTACGTTTGCTAAAACAATTTTCTTGTGTGTCATAACTCATCTTGGCTCTGTAGTCTCATTCCCTCAGCTGACAACTGGCCTTCTTGTCCATTTGATGTTCTGCAGCCCTTTAATTGAATGTTTAATTGGTATATTTGCTGTTATCTGCTCATTCATCTTTGTTTCTTTTTTCTTCTCAGATGAAGAGAGGTCAAGCATCCACTGAAGACTTTAACAACTAGAAATAGTGTGTTGTCAAATTTTAATAAAGTAGTCATGCATACCTATTCCTTGTGTCTTCTATTGTCATTCCAGATTGATAACATAAATTTGTCAGTCCACCATGATGTCTCTTATGGATTCTTTTGATTTCACATATTTCTGTGAATGATCAAGTTTGGTGGCTATTATACAGTAGACCCACTGGAAACACCTTGTGTTTATGTTCCTTAGTGAGATATCAACTCCTTTTTTATTATGAGGATGATGGCGGCAGAAGCTGACACCTTAATACCGAGATCTTGGCTTTCTTCTTGAATACTGCAGTATGTTTGCTTAAATCAGTGTTCTCAACCTTTAAGTATTTGCAACCCGAGTTTTCATAACAGTTTTAATCGCTCAACCAAAAACACCCCCCCCCCAACATTTTTTTGAAAGGGCAACAGTCTTAGTAGTGAGTCCATTATGTCCTTTTCCCAGCCGCACTTGTCAACTCATACTGTGGGATCCCTAGGCATTTACAGACCATCTGAGAGATATAATCCCCCAAACAATCTCTGGATCTTTACCGGGGGTCTCAACACAGCTGGTTGTGCCTGTAAAACTTCCACTGGGAGGCATTTAGGAGATGTCTGCTACAAAAGTAACATAAAATGATAATTCCTAAGCCTGATGTATCCATTTCAAACTCGAATGTGATCACGACCAGCATTGTCAACACAAGGCACAAGACAGTGACCAACCCTGAAAGGGGTGCCGTCCATCACAGGACACACTCACGCACACACCATGTTTGTATTGTCAGGTGAACATCAGAATCCCTGGCTGCATTACATCTTGGTATGGCACCTACTCAGCCTAGGGCCACAGGGCACTACAGAAAGCAGAGCACAAAATATTAGTGGCACACAGATAATCCTTTTCAGTGTAGGATGATGGGGGTCAAAAGCTTTGGAAGTTACCACATAACTATTCCCAGATGGGTGAGCATACGGGATTGAATATAATATTTTTACATTCTACATTTAATACCTTACATTTATGTACATTAAAATTAATTTTACTCAAATCTGCCCAAGCCGGTGTGTTTTCCAGTATTCTTCTGTAACAATTATTTAACTGTTTCTTCATTGTCTGCCATTTCTCCCAGTTTGCTATCATCTGCAAAATAAACTAGCTTATATACAGTATTATATCCCTCTCCTGATCATTTATATATATTAAAACAAGCAGCTGCCCCAGCACTAATCACAGAGGGACACAACTTTTAATAACATCTAAATCAAATAAATTTCCCCTTACTATTACCCTTTGCTTCCATGTTTGAGATAGTTGTACAAAATGTAAACTTTCTCTGTTTCTGGTGGCAAATTAACATCTAAATAGGAACAATTTCGCCTCACAATTATCCTTTGCTTCTGTTTGAGACAGTCTTGTACCCAATCCAGTATATAAAATGTAAGCTTTCTCTGTGTCTGGTGGCAAAATTTTTTTTTCCAAGAACTGGAATGAAAAATAATTTTGGAAGTAAAGGTTTAGATGAGTACACAATTATATGTATATAGTGTATCCAGTAGGGTGCGCCACCAAAACCTCCAAACCCCAGAAAAATAATGCCCAACATAATCACAGGTTCAAATAATGGATTTTTAATCCTCCAAGCACAATAAAGCACAACCAATAATCCTTCAAATAATGAAATTCCAGTTGAGTGTCACCCGCTGCCTCCCAGCTGTGACTCCTCAAGGTAAGGCAGCGGGCTCCTTTTACTCTGGACCCAGAATGGCTTCCAGTGACCCAGCATGACTAATGGAGTGCACCTCCGAGGTGTTTGAGAAGCAGGACAGTCTTTCCCCAACAGCACCCCCTTGCAGTACCCGGGGAGCCTGACAGTGCTGCACATCCAGATTCCATTTCTCATGAACCCCTCCTTCCAGGTGTCCAAGCTGGGATTCCTCCAGCAGACCACTGCCACCTTATGCATGAACTGCTCCATACCTATGTCTTCTGATCATCTATCTCCTGGCACCTTCCATCTTGTTAGGAAGTTATGCCATCGCCCAGTTGGGATGCCCTTCTGTCCTCCATGACAGTCACAATTGTCATGATGGTAGAACTTTGCAATTCCATTAGTTATAATATCTACATTTGGCACAGTAAGAGCTGACAGACTCTGGCACAAAAGAGACTTCATTCCAGCATTGTGCATCACAAAATGTCTTGGTTATGTTCTATAAAATTCTGTTTCTTGGAGAGATATCCCTAAAGCACAATTGTTTTGCATATTATTCATGTATTTAATTAAACTTTGATTTAATGATGAATGAAAAAATGAAAAGCAGTGGGGAGAGAGCCATACCCCCAAAGTGAAAGACATATGATGGAAATGGAGTGTGTGGCCAGGTGTGGGATTGATAGCACAAGAATACATCAAGAAATTCTGGGGCAACAAGATGTTCCTTTTATTTGTCTAATGAGAAGAAAGCAAAGAAGAAAGAACTGAAATGGCTCGCATTGGTGTGCATCTGTCTGTTCTATAGGAAATCAAACAAAGGCAGAATGATGTTTTCTTGGTCTCCGCAGAGCTCTGTTTCGTTGCATGCTCTGGCCAAAAATAATGCCTCCCACTGGGGTTTTATAGTGACAGAAGCAGAAGAGGAAGAACTAAATGCATTCTCCAGGCTGCTTCTAGGCACTGTGGGGAAAGAAGGAAATGATAGAATTAACAGCAGTGCCCCCTCCTGCCTCACTGGGTTATTACATACCTTGACCGAGCCTACGAGGACGTGCATGTACAACACTTTCTACGGTGACATGCAAAAGTGATCAATCCACTTGAAAGTTATCCTAATTTTCTACATGACTAAAAATTTGTACACATATTTATCCATTCAGTGTTTATAATGTGAACTCTTATCATGAAACAATACTTTTTCAAAGTCAAAATAAACCATTTTTTGTTGATTTTTAACTGAAGGAGAAAAACTCCAAAGTTAGTTTTTGCATTTAGTATTCAAGCCCTACACATTCATACTTTGTTGAGAAGTCTTTTGCTGCAATAACAGCCATCATTCCTTTGGGGTAAGTATGTCCCAGATTTGTGCACTGTTCAGGAGGGATTCTTCTCCACTCTTCTTGGCAGAACTGATAAGAAATCCTCTAGGTTGGAGTAGAGTAACGTGGAGATCTGGGGCCTCATACATAACGCTATGCATAGAATTCACACTAAAATAAGGCGTATGGACAAAAGAAGAAATGTGCGTATGCACAAAAAAAATCCAGATGCATTAATCTGTGCATACGTCAACTTCCACGTTCTTCCGCTACATAAATCCTGGTTAACGTGAAAAGTAACGCACGTGCACATGCCTGCTGCCACTCCCCAACTCCTCCCAGAATTACACCTCTTTGAATATGCAAATCAATATAAATAGCCCTTTAGCTTTTCTGTGAAAAGACAAAGGCAAAAGCACAGGGGAAAAAGAAGAATTTCAGCGAATACTAGGTTGAGGCGAGGGAAAAAGTACTATTGTTTGGTTTAAGCAGTGATATAATCAACAAAAGGAAGTTGATCGAGTGACAGAGCGGTGGAAAAACTCAAAAGTTCAAGTTCAGAAAGTCACAAAGTGCCTGAAATAAATAAGAAGTGGTCAGATATCAAAGTCGCTGTGAAAAGGCAAGTTGTAGCCCACCATCTGAGTGTCATATGGAAGCGTATTAGGGTACAGAGAAATGAAAAACAAAATAGGGTCACAGTGGGAAAAAATGTCCAAATGTCAACTTTAATCTCGAAATTTCCACTTTAATCCCGTAGTTTATTTTGTCATTAAAGTAGAACATAATAAGTTTTATCTTAAAATCATTTAATTTACTAGTTTCTCAAATCTCATTGAAACTAAAGTAGCACTTTAAATGCTTTTCATTTGTATTTGATCTTCTATGTAGTTTATGTGTGTGAATCACTACGTGCTTCTTAAACTGGCTTTCTCTTCCGCAGACAGGACACAGAATACATTACATTCATGATATTACAGCTCTCTGAACAATTTAAATACTAAGATATACAGTATACTTTATATCATTTTAATAATGATAGGAATTCAAGCATGTATTAAACACAGTGGTGCAATGATAGTGACGAGCTGGTGCCTATCCAGAGATTGTTCCTGACTCTCGCAAGATGCTTGCTGCTCTGTATGCGACCTTCGATTAAATAATTAATTGCAGCAGTAGTGTCTCTTTCAAACATATTAACCCCCAATTCCTGTCCTTCCCTTTCTTTCTCCAAGTAACCAATCACCATGCGATCAGCTCTGTAATAGATATCAAGCCATCTGTAAGCTTAGAACGCCAATTCTTCAAAACGTTTAAGGAACATTGAAATATCTTTGTGTTGAATTATTCCATCCATCTTTCCATCTAGGGTCGTGCCAGTCCCATCAAGCATACAGCGCGAGGCAGGAACAATCGCTGAACTTGTCGCTACCACTGTCCACCATGTCCTCACAAGTTTATTTATTAACAATATACATTATTTTAATGAAGTTTAAAACGTATCTGTAATAAAAACATGCTTTACTGCATTTCATCTTAAAAATGATATCAAGAGCTCCAAGAAGATAGCACTTGGAAATCTAAATGTATATACATGCTTTATAAAGTGGCTCAGGTTGTGCAATATTATAACTGTATCACAAGTTTACAGTTTGTTGTACTTATAAGAACAAACAGTTTTACCAGGAACACTTGAAGAACTGATTGAGTGCGTTTAGAGTTCTTGGGATGAAACTGCTTCTGAACATTTCCTACAGGAATGGCGCTGAAGCGTTTGCCGTATGTGCGCAGTTCAAATAGCGCATGGCTGAGGCAGTGTGTTCTCGATTCTGTATACCAATAATCCGATCAGCTGTTGTACAGCTGTGATGCCACACTCAGATACCACGGTTTAAATACTCTGAGTGGTACACTAAAAGTGACAATGCTAAAGCAGCTGTACTATTTGGAATAGTTTGGCCATTCTGTGCACCATTATATGGTTACAGGTTGATTACAATCAGATGCCTTAAACTAATAAACAATATGCGGTTAATTTCAATGTATTTGATAAAGCTGCATCAGGGATGTGAATCTAAAAAAGAAAGGGAAACCACACAGGTAAGGTAGGGCTGCTTTGACGCTGTGTGTCGCCAGTTTGCAAAACCGAGCAGAGAACTTGCGTACACCAGGGTTTGAGCTAGTGTGAAAATGTACGTGGCTTTACGCCAAGTTTAGGTTTTATACATCGCGATTTGAGCGTGGAAACGGGAGTATGCAACATTTTTGTGCATATGCACCATTTATACATGAGGCCCCAGGACTTTGACTTGGCCATTCCAAAACATTCAGCCTTCTGTTGTTGAGCCAATCCAGTGTTGCTTTGGTCTTATGCTTACAACAACAACAACATTTATTTATATAGCACATTTTCATACAAAAAATGTAGCTCAAAGTGCTTTACATAATGAAGAATAGAAAAATAAAAGACACAGTAAGAAAATAAAATAAGTCAACATTAATTAACATAGAATAAGAGTAAGGTCCGATGGCCAGGGAGGACAGAAAAAACAAACAAAAAAACTCCAGACGGCCGGAGAAAAAAATAAAATCTGCAGGGATTCCAGACCATGAGACCGCCCAGTCCCCTCTGGGCATTCTATCTCACATAAATGAAACAGTCCTCTTTGTATTTTGGGTTCTCATGGAAGGACTTGATGATGATGGTCATGTAGACTTTTAGCTTTTAGTCCATCAATGTTGGTGCATCATGATGCTTTGAGTAGGTGGTGGTGGCGCAGGCCGCCACCACAAAGAAACCGGAAAAAGGAACAGAAGAGAGAGTAGGGGTTAGTACGGATTTTAGAGCCACCATGAATAGTTATTATAATGAATTGAACATACAGAGTATCAGGATTAAATTAAAGAGAGGTTATGAGAAGGCCATGTTACAGTAAAGTGTTTTCAGCAGTGTTTTAAAGTGCTCTACTGTATTTGCCTGACGAATTCCTATTGGCAGGCTATTCCAGATTTTAGGTGCATTGCAGCAGAAGGTCGCCTCAGCACTTCTTTTAAGTTTTGTTCTAGGAATTCTAAGGAGACACTCATTTGAGGATCTAAGGTTACGATTTGGAATATAAGGTGTCAGACATTCCGATATATAAGATTGGGCGAGATTATTTAAGGCTTTATAAACCATAAGCAGAATGCTTACGGTCATTGTCCTGTCGAAGGATGAATGTTCTTCTGAGCCATAACTGAAACAAGTTCTTCTGCAATATTTTGTGGTATATATGTCCAACCCTTCAATTCTGACAAAATTCCCAGTACCAGCACATTAAAAATATCCCCATTTTGTAATGCTGCCTCAATCATATTTCACTGTAAATGTTTCTTGAGGCCTGGGCAATGTTAGTTTTATGCTAAAAATACCTCTTAGAAGTCTGGCCAAAAGTTCTGTTTTAATCTCCTCTGACCATAAAATCTTCTCCCACAACTTAACTGGGTCTTTCTTGTGTTTTTTTTTTTAGCAAATTCCTTTTATGTGGACCTTCTTAAGGAATAGCTTCATTCTTGCTACCCTCCCAGGGCTGTTTTATGGAGAGCTCTTGAATTTGAGGACCCCTACACCTTCACAACAGCATTACATATGTCTGAGAGTAATGGTTGGAATTTTAGGGACCTTTCACCAGTTCATGTCTCGCTCTGATGTTTAGTTTTGAGGAACGGGCTGTTCTAGTAAGAGTTGGGGTGCTATGAGCAACCATCCACTTTCTGATGATGGATCCAGAAGTGCTTAATGGGACATGCAAACTCTTCAATACTTTTTGTAGCCATTTTTTACCTTGTGCATTTCAATGATTTTGTTTCTCTCATCGGCAGAATGCTCCTTTGTCTTCATTTTTACAGTGATTGTTCATCAAAGACTATGGTCTTACAAAGGGGCCTTTTTATAACCAGAGAGACAGAAAGACCTCATTATGTTTAATTATGATCGTCACCATTGTGTCATTTGTGATTAATTTGCCATTTCTATATCCCTGGAGCTTCCAATGCACAAAGGATTAAATACTTATGCAAACACTAACTTTTTTTTAATTTATTGATTTTATTGAAATCACACAACATTCCATACAAATAAATCAATGTTTACAAAAATAGGATCGAAAATAAATCAAGCCCCAAAACCTTGGAGAAAGAGAGCTAGGCTAGCAGAGTAAAACTGTAATCTAGTCAAAATCAGTAAATAGATTAAATTATAAGTTAGTAAAGATAAATGGCGAAAAAAATGAAAAAAGGGGACAGAATCTTCTTCCTCAGTGCTTTAAAAGCTTATTCTAAAATGTTATTGATTAGATTCTGCCAGGTTTTAAAAAAATTCTGAACAGAGCCTCTAAGTGAGAACTTGATTTTTAACAATTTCAAAAATTATTTAACATCAGTTACCCACTGACTTAAAAGAGGTGGGTTAGGATTCTTCCAGTTCAGCAAGATAAGTCAACATGCTAGTAGTGTAATAAAGGCAATTACATTTTGTTTGTCCTTCTCCACTTTAAGCCCATCTGTAAGCCCAGCAAACACAGCTGTTAATGGGTTAGGAGTGATTGTGAGATCAAGGCTGTCTGATAGGCATTCAAAGATTTTTTTCCAGAATGTTGATAATTTGGTGCAGGCCCAAAACATGTGGCCTAGTGAGGCTGGAGCTCGATTGTAGCGCTTGCAGGCTGGATCTAGTCCTGGAAACATTTTAGACAGCTTTAAGTGAAATAAATTTGCTCGATTAAAGATTTTAAGTTGAATAATTGTATGCTTTGCACATATGGAGCTCGAATGAATTCGAGCTTCCACTCTTCTTCTGAAATATTGAGTAAGAAATCCTTTTCCTACTGTACTCTGGCATCCTTGAAAATTAGGGACTTTCAATTGATTTTACTGTATATATTATAGAAAGATTGGTCAATATTTCTTCTGAAATAGAAATAGGTAGGAGGTGAGGAAAATTGAGCAGTTTTTCTTTAGCAAAGTTTCTAATATGGAGATAGAGAAAAAATTGTGTTGATGGGAAGCTAACTTTGGAGTGTAATTGTTCGTAAGATGTAAAGACATTATTTATATAAAAAAAACTTCTAAATGATTTAATCCCATACGTTTTCCAAAATATTAAAAACTTTGTAAGTTTGAGAGGGTAGAAAAAGGTGGTCATCATGTAGAGGTGCCACAGATAAAAGCTTCTCTAGCTCCATATTCTGAGTGAATGAAGAACAATTGGGTTATTAGTATATTGATGATACCTTGATTTTTTCTGGTGTACAAAACAGGAAATATAAAGAAGTACTGTAGGATCTCATTTTTATTGCAGACCAAGATAGTTTGTGTTGTCTATTTGTGTCAATGTCCAAGTTTTTATAGCTTGCATATTTCCCGCCCAGTAATAAAACTGAAAATAAGGTATAGCCATACCACCTTCTGCCTTAGGTCTTTGTAGGATCGCCCTTTGGATGCGTGGATATTTCGAATTCCAAATAAATGAGCTTATGATTGAAATTAATTTCTTAACAAAAGATTTATTAATATATATGGGGATGATTTGAAATAGAAACTGAAGCTTAGGGAGGATATTCATCTTGATAAATTCTTCCTGCTAAAGTAAGATAGAGGGTAGACCATCTTTGAACACCTTATTTAAGTTTTCCCATGCAGTCAGTGAAATTTTGTTGAAAAAGAGCTTTATGTTTACTTGTGATGTTTACCCCTGGGTATTTAAACTGATCTGTAATAATAAAAGGGAAGGTGTCCAATCTAATGTTATTTGCTAGAGAATTCACAGGAAAAAGCACACTTTTGTTCATATTAATTTTGAGCCCAGATATCTTTTGAAATTCTGCTAGTACAGTTAGGGCTGCAGACACAGAATTTTTGGGTCTGATATATACAGTACCATATCATCTGTATATAGTGATATTTTCTGTTCAAGTCTTTCTGTGAAAATTCCCGTTATCTCTGATGCATTTCAAAAGTGAACAGCCAATGGCTCAATGGCGATTACAAATAGCAGTGGTGACAGGGGCATCCTTATCTAGTACCGCGTTCTAGTTTGAAGTCGTCTGAAGCAATGTTGTTAATAAATATTGAAGCTTCTGGACTGGTATACTGTAGTTTGATCCATGCACATATGTTTGGGCCAACCCAGATTTATGCTTTGTGGTGAAGAGGTAATCCCATTCAACCTTATCAAATGCTTTGTCCCCATCCAAGGATAATAAGGTCTCCGAAGTGTTAGACTTTATGGGTGGCTATATTATTATATAATAGGCATTGAAGATTGTAAGCTAAGTGTCAGCCTTTAATAAATCCGGTTTGGTCATGTGATATTACCGAACGGAGCACTTTCTCAATCTTTCTAGCTAGAAATTTTGAGAGTATCTTAACATCATTATTCAGAAGTGAGATTGTTCTGTATGATACACATTTTAAGAAGTCCTTATTTTTCTTAGGAAAAATGGTAATTAATGGTTGGCAAAAAGGTAATATTTTATTGTCTCTGGCTTCTATAAATGTTGCCAATAAAAGGAGAGCAACTATAACCCTTAAACCATCACATACTTGGGGGGGTTAATGCATCCCTGGACACCAAATACTTTTTCGCTGCACTTTTTAAGGAAATGTCACCATTTACTAAAAAAAAAGTAATATTTTAATAGAACACATTTTTTCATAAAAACAGCATCATAATTACTGCCACACTGATCACTTTACATAATGAACTGTAAAAACTATAAAAAAAAAAACTACTGCAGCAATCTATTATATATTATATTATTATATGTTCAAAATGCCATTAATGAAATTCAGTAAATCACTGAGCCAACTGCGCTTGAACTGGCTGCACACAAGCACACAGAGGCTAATGCTGATGCTTGCAGGCTTGTCTAGTGTATCAGCTGAATCCCATGAACTGCAGTGGTCATGAGCTGGCTGCTCAATGAATGTAGAGCACTGACTGATTAGCTCCGGCGTGCTGGCAAATTCAACTGGGAACCGACTATAGCCGGTTGCGGCATTCAAAGAATGTACACTATCGAATATACTTGTTCCGGCATGCTGGCATATTGTACTGGGAACCCGACTATAGCCGGTTCCAGTGTTCAACAAATGTATGTTGCCAAATATACTTGGCTCTGGTGTGCTAGCAAATTGCACTGGGAACCAACTATAGCAGGTTCCAGTGGTTTAAGGGTTTATTGATTTTTTTTTTTAATTCAGCAGGGAAACCATTCAGGCCTGGTGTATTCCCACTCTGAAGTGAGTTTGTAGCTTCTAGTAATTCTGATAGTGTCCGAGGTCGTTGTTATCAATCTAGATTGACAAAAGAAGATGCAAGGAATAGGTATGCATGACTTCTTATTAAAATTTCACTACATAGGGATTTTAATGTTTAAAGGCTTCAGCAGATGCTTGACGTCTCTTCATCTGAGAAGAAAAAAGAAACAAAGATAAAGGAGCAGATTACAGCAAACATAACAATTAAACATTCAATGAAATGACTTCAGGACATCAAATGGACAAGAAGGCCAGCTGTCAGCTGAAGGGATAAAACTAAGGAGCCAAGATGGGTTACACACAAGAGAAGATGTCTTAACAAACTTAAGTAAAAATGAGAGAAATGATTCAAGCAAAAATGAATTTGCATAGAACATCAGAGGCCTAAGAAATTTAGAATATAAGATGAGACCACTCAGTCCATCAAGCCTGATTGTTTAGCGAAGTGCTAAGCTGTCCGAACTCTGTGTGAAATGCACTGGTTTCAGAAAATATTCAGGACCCTTCGCTTTCTACCCACTTTATGGTGTTGTAGACTTCATATCCAATGGATACATTTTCCATTTTTGTCCATCAGTCTACATTCAGTAACGGAAAATGACAAAGTGAGAACATATTTTTCAGAACATATGACATGTGAAATGGAAGAAGTCTGAAACCACCAGGACTCTTCCTAAAGCTGGTCTCCCGGCCAAACTGAGTGACAAGACAAGAAGGGTCTTAGACAGAGAAGCCAGTAAAAAGCCAATAGTCATATGCTGAGATGTGAGAATCTGTGAGAAGGATACCTTCCTTGACCACTACTACCTTGACCACTCTTCATCAATCAGTCATTTATGGTAGAGAGGCTTGATAGAAATCACACTTGGGTAAAAGGCATATGACAGTTTAAAATGTCCTTAAAGACTGAGGAAAAAGATTCTTTGGTCTGATAAGACAAGAACTGAACTCTATGAACCTGCCTAATACCATCCCTATGGTGAAACATGCTGGTGGTATCGTCATCTATGGGGATGCTTTTCAAAGGTAGGGACATGGAGACAGGTGAGAATTGAGGTAAAGAGGAATGAAACAAAATACAGAGAGGGCCTTGAAGAAAACCTGCTCCAGAATGCATGCAACTTAGATTTGGGTGATGGGTAACCTTTCAGCCTTACGATGGCTTGAAAGAAATAGTAAAATAAAAGCTGAACTGCCTTAATGGCAAGTCTCTTACTGTCCTTGAGTGGCCATCCTATTGTGTATTCAAACCTTACATTTTTACTTCCTAAATGCAATACTTTATATTGACTAACATAAAAATTCCTCTGCCACAAATCTGCCTAAGCCTGTATATTGTCCATGTCCCTCTGAGATGGTTCAATGGATTCTCAATTATCTGCCAATGCACCTATCCTGGTATTATCAGTTTGTTATTTATATTCATTTCCAAATCATTTATATAAATTACGAGAAATAGCGGCCCTAGTGCTGATCCCTGCAGGACACCAATCTTAGCATCACCCAATTCTGATAAGGTTCCCCACACCATCATCCTGTGCTTCTTTGTGTTTGAGCCAGTTCTGCATCCATCCGCAGTACACACCAACCCCGAACTCCCACATCTTTAGTTTGATGCGCATATGGCACCTTCTCAAATGACTTCTGAAAGTCAAGATAAATAAAATCATACGCTCCACTCTGATTGTATCCTGTTGTTGCCTTATCATAGAATTCCAGCAAGTTAGTGAAATACGACCTTGTGTTGCTCAATCTTTTTCTTAATATCTCCTCCCTTCTTCTCGTTCTCAATGGGAACGATTCAGTTTTAAGTTCTAAATTGTATGCAAAGCAAGTTCTAGGAACATCTGAGACTGGATACCAGTTAAGGGACCAACTAAGATGGCTGATACAGTCAATAAGGTATCGCTACATCATCTGTGCTGTCACTGGCAGACCCTTTGTTTTACCATGGTTACTGTATAATGAAGGGCAGTTTCTATACTGCACTGGAACTGCGTGAGATTTTACTTCAAAGCAAAAACTGATGCCTATGGCACTGTATGACTGAACTGCCATGATATGTCTGGTCATTCCGTTCATGTGAACACAACAACCTGAAATATGGTGCAGTAGTTGTGGGGCAAAAAGTGGAAGGGTGAAAAAGATGTAAGCCTGCCAAACACTGTTCACAATGCAGAAACTGTCAAAGTCCATATTGGGAAAAATGTGGAAGGAAGCTTGGTGCTATTATAGGTTACAATAAGACAAAAGGTGGCGTTGATCATGTGTTTCAGGCACTAACATTCTACCCTGCGTAGAGGGGCGAAATAAAGGTGAAGGCCAAAAATAGACTGCTTGGGATGTCAAGTGGAATGAAAAAAACTGTTTAATTTCAATAAAAAGGAAGCAATGGAACAAAACTCAAGCAACTCAACGTGTGTTTTCTTGCCAATAAATAGTCGTTTCATTTAGATGGATACAGTTCTGGCTCAGGGTAGCTCAGAAGCCTGGTCATCATTTCAAATGAGACACCATCTTCCGTGGATGATCACCTTTTATTTCGGAGCAGAAGGGGCAGGGCTTTGTTTTGTTGCCCTCAAGAGATGGTTACTCGTGGCTGTGAGGGAAGAGGGAAATAAGACTGGCAGCAGCATCACCCCCTCTCTTCCTGGATGGTATTTCTTCATTTAGGAAAGCCTGAAAGAAGACACTCTTGCATGCATGTGTGACACCTGTCATGCAGAAGCAATATATAAAAATATTACAAAAAAAATCTTTTGTTATCTACTTGAACAGTGACTATGTGCGTTGGTGACTGTTTCAAAATAAATTGTATGAAGGATGTGCACTAAATTTGCACCATTACCTCAGTGGACATGAGAATTGTATTTTCTACTGTAATTCTGTTAATGTGTTGGCATTTGCATGTTTTTGTTACACACAATACCATTGTTTTGTTGCTGAAAATGAAGCCCAATCCCTTTCGTCCATTTCTGTCAGGCTAAGGAGGTAAACCAAAGTTGACTGGGAGAATAAAAAGACAACGACAGACTCATATAGTGTCTCACACTCAGTGCCTTACCTTTTCAGATTAAAACAAGGTCGATGGACTGTAAAAGAAATAAAGAAATTAAGAATTAAGAAATTAAAATTATGTTCTCTGAAAAAGAAAAAAAAAATCAAAAATATCTAACTGAAAACTTCTACACTTCAAGTGGAAATAAAAAAGCATGATAATTATGAGACCCAGGAAATTCATCAACCACTAATAATAATAATAATAATAATAAAATCCAGCAACAGGGGATGCACAAGCCAGTGTGTTTCTTTGTGCTGGTCCCAAGCCCGGATAAATGGGGAGGCTTAAGTCAGGAAAAGTATCTGCTGTAAAATTTTGCAAAATCAATATGCAGACAACAATACAAATTTCCATACCAGATCGGTTGAGCCCCGGGTTAACAACGACCGCCATCAGTACTGCTAGCCAACAGAGTTCTGGTAGAGGTTTCGCTACTGTTGGTCAAAGAAGAAGAAGAAAAATAAGAAGAAGAGTGGAGAGATGTGTCTGGAGGTAGGAGGAGAGGAGGAAGGTAAAGAGAGTGGAACTAAGGGTAGGAACTTTGAATGTTGGCAGTATGACTGGTAAGGGGAGACAATTAGCAGATATGATGGAGAGCAGGAAGATTGATATATTGTGCATGGAAGAGACTAAATGGAAGGGGAGTAAGGCCAGGTGGATCGGAGGTGGATTCAAATTGTTCTACCATGGTGTGGATAGGAGGAGAAATGGGGTAGGGGTTATTCTCAAGGAACAGTATGTCAAGAGTATTTTGGAGGTGAAAAAGTGTCAGACAGATTAATGATTATGAAGCTGGAAATTGGAGGTGTGATGGTGAATGTTGTTAGTGTGTATGCACCGTGAATTGCATGTGCAATGGATGAGAAAGAAGATTTTTGGAGTGAGTTGGATGAAGTGATGAACAGTGTACCCGAGGGAGAGAAAGTGGTAATTGGAGCAGATTTCAATGGACATGTTGGTGAAGAGAACAGAGGAGACGAGGAGGTGATGGGTAAGTATAGTGTCAAGGAGAGGAATGAAGAAGGTAAGATAATAGTGGATTTTGCCAAAATGATGAACATGGCTGTGGTGAGTATGTATTTTAAGAACAGGGAGGAACATAGGGCTACGTACAAGAGTAGAGGAAGATGCACACAGGTAGGTAAGAGTCAATCTGAAGGAGATTGAAGACTGCAAAGTGGTGGCAAGGGAAAGTGTAGTTAGGCAGCATAGGATGGTTGTCTGTAGGATGATGTTGGAGATCAAGAAGAGGAAGAGAGTAAGGACAGAGCCTAGGATCAAATGGTGGAAGTTGTAAAAGGAAGACTACAAGGTTGAGTTTAGGGAGAAGGTGAGATAGGCACTGGGTGGTAGTGAAGAGCTATCAGACAGTTGGGAAACTAGAGCAGATGTAGTGAGGGTGAAAGCAAGAAGGGTGCTTGGCATGACATCTGAAAAGAGGAAGAAGGAAAAGGAAATCTGGTGGTGGAATGAGGAAATATAGGAGCGTATACAGAGGAAGAGGATGGCAATGAAGAAGTGGGATAGTAAGAGAGATGCAGAAAGTAGACAAGAGTACAAGGAGATAAGGTGTAAGATGAAGAGAGAGGTGGTGAAGGCTAAAGAAAAGGCATATGATGACTTGTATGAGAGGCTGGACACTAAGGAGGGAGAAAAGGTCCTGTACTGTTTGGCTAGACAGAGAGGCTGAGTTGGGAAAGATGTGCAGCAGGTTAGGGTAATAAAGGATAAGGATGGAAACGTACTCACAAGCGAGGAGAGTGTGTTGAGCAGATGGAAAGAGTACTTTGAGAGGCTGAGGAATGAAGAGAAGGAGAGAGAGAGAAGAGGTTGGGTGATGAGGAGATAGACAATCAGTGAATAGTGAATCGTGGTCTATGATGTTTGCTGATGACATTGTGATCTGTAGCGATAGTAGGGAGCAGGTTGAGGAGACCCTGGAGAGGTGGAGATATGCTCTAGAGATGAGAGGAATGAAGCTCAATAGGAGCAATACAGAATACATGTGTGTAAATGGGAGGGAGGTCAGTGGAATGGTGAGGATGCAAGGAGTAGAGTTGGCGAAGGTGGATGAGTTTAAATACTTGGTATCAACAGTACAGAGTAATAATAATAATAATAATAATAATAACATTTCTTTACCTTTACAGTATATAGTGCTTTTCACTTCTCAAAGTGATTTGCATAGCGAGTACTCAGACACTTCAACCACCATCAATGTGCAGCATCCATCTGGTTTGTGCAACAGCAGCCACTTTTGTGCCATTACGCTGTGCTGAGACGGGGGACGAATAAGGGGCCGGAATTACTAGGCCTTGGTAGCCAATTTAGCCAGGATATCAGGATACACCCTGCTCTTCACAAAGAATCTTTTTTGATCACAGAGAATCAGGACCTCAATTTTACATCTTAAATAAGCAAGATAAGATCAAGAATAGATGGAAGAGAAACTATAAAATGCTGTGGAATGAAGAAAATCCAAGGGTGCCATTTTAGGTTGGAGGCCCAAATGAAGGATACGTACCAAGAGTAAGGAGGGAGGAAATAAAGGAAGCATTAAAAAGAATGAAAACTGGAAAGGCAACAGGACTGGATGACATAGCAGTAGAGTTCTGAAAGAGTTTAGGAGAAGAGAGAGGAGTTGTGTTGTGGGATTAAATGTAGAAGATCTGAGCAGTAGAGTATACCAGGGGAATGGAGGAACAGTGTGATGCTACTCATGTATAGAAAGAAGAGCAACACTCAGGATTGGGGATTACGGGAAAAAGCTGATGTCACACACAATGAAAATTACGTAAAGGATTAAAGAGAGAAGTCTTTGGGAAGACACCACCATAGTGGAGGAGGAGTTTGGTTTATTTCAGGGAGAGGAACAACTGATACAGTCTTTATATAAGGTTTGCATATTGTGTTTATTGATTTAGAATGTACAACATCAAGAGGTCTGGAGGTGCATTAAAGGTAAAGGAATACCTGAGAAGTAATTGAGGATTGTATGTGAGGATTGGGCAGTAACAGTAGTACAGGAGGAGAAGAAGTTAGATGTGGCAAAAATGAGAATGTGTGGAGTTACAAAGAAGGACAGAATAAGAAATGAGATAAACATGGGAGAGATATCTAAGAAAGTATAGGAAAGTAGGCTGAACTGGAATGGACATGTGAGGAGGAGAGACAATAAATATGTGGGCCAAGGAAGGATGGGGAAGGAATAAAAGATCATGGATTCAATGTGGAGGATGATGGATAAAGTAAAACAAGATCTGAATGATTAGAGTCTGACTAAGGAGGAGGTGCAGGACCGAGTAGCATGGAGAAGGTTGATCAATCACACTGACCTCACATAGAAGTGGGAAAAGATGAAGAGGATAAAAAAGATAGAAAGTAAAGAGAAAACCTGACAAATTTTGCATAATTGGAGAACAGACATTAAAAATGGCTTATATCAGGTGACACCTTTTCAGCCTTTTTCATGCCTGTCCAGGAAGATATTTCATTATCTGTGCAAGGAGTATCTTGCTCATTTCAAAAGAATCCATATCGAGTAATAAGTTGAAATTATTATAAGGTTCATATATTGTAATGTATGAAATTCTTTTATGGTATGTATATTACCCTATCTGGAGCTCCCTGAAAGAGAAAAATATGTGACTGAATAGAAGACTAAAGAATTGGTTTTCTGTATCAATGATAACTTTACATGAAATTCACTGGACATTGAGAATGAATTAAATTAAAACAAAGAATCCCTGATTGGCACTCAGATGACTGAGAGACGTTTACATCTATAAGACAGCAGCTACTCCATGGTAAGTGTCAGTGCATTATAAAAGCCCGTGGTGATCAATTAGCTGCCACTTTTGCTTGCATTTTGAAGACCTCACTGACAGAATCAATATCACCACCCGCTCCATAAAGACAACAATTGTCCCATTCCAAAAGAAAAGAACGAAATTCCTTGAGAACCTGACAAATTGAAAATTAAATGAAGTGTTGATCTCTTGAATATCACCATCAACACGTCAATACATTCTTTTATATGGAGATTTCAGAAAGTATTCAGACCCCTCCACTATTTTATTATTTTGCTATGTTGCAGGCTTGTGCTAAAATCATGTAAATTATTTTTTTTTTCATCAAGCAACACCAAATACCCCAGAATGACTAATAGTGAAAATACATTTCTGCAAAAAAATTGAAAATACAAGAATTTATTCAGTACTCAGTACTCATTGCTTAGTTGAAGAACCCTTGGCAGCAATTCCAGCCTGGAGTCTTCTTAGGCCTGCTATGATGAGCTTCTCATGCCTGGATTTGGGGATTTTCTGACATTCTTCTGTGCTTATTGGCGAGCAGCTATTTGAAGGTCTCCTAAGAGATGTTCGATTGGGTTAAACACTGGGCTCTAACACAGCAATTCAAGGACATTCTAAAAGGTGTCCCTTAGCCATTCCTGTGATGTCTTCCCATTAGGCTGATTGTCATTGCCATATTGGAAGTTAAACCTTCAGCCTGTGGACGAAATCTCAGACCCGACAGCAGGTGCGGTTATAAAGCAGCTTTATTTTCAGAGTCAAGGTGAGAAGAGTTTCAGAAAAGCAGACAATCAAATATACATGACAGCGTCAGGGCTCTTCTGAACCCCGTCTGTTGGGTGGGGTCCAGTTTTATACCCCTAGAATGCGTAATTTAATATCATTATGAAATGTAACAGTCAACACTTTATTATACACAATCCTTGAGCCCCTTCAATGTCCCTTATGCAACTTGATTTCTTGGCTCCTTTTGTTATGGCGTTCAGATGTAAGCTAAGGGAAAACGTGATAAGGCAGACTCATGTGTGGAATGCTCAGACCTTGAGTCCTTTGCACAAACATTTTTCTGTTTGCTAAAACAAAGCATGCTATTACATGGTTTTGTAAAGCTTACTTCTCAGACATGAATTAGTACAAGGGAACGAAGAGAACATTCGTCTTCCACATTTCCCCCTTTTTTAGCAAACAAAAATATTTGATCAGGGAGAGTTGAGTAGGAAAGGGTAGGAGAGGAGGATGGAGTGGAGTGGGCGGAGGAGTGTGGGGTGGATGTGCTGATCTGAAGCATTTTTTCTTTGTGTAAAAAATAAGCCTTTGCCATCGAGGCAGTAAAATACTTGGATACAATATATCTTATCAAGGGAACAATACAGCAAGCTACAAGCAGGAGAACAATTAAAGCAACCATAAGAGAGATGAAAACTGATTTAAGCCATTGGCCCCAGGACCCAAAAGTGAACATAAACCATTTGTCCCAAGGATTAGAAATGCCAGAATTAGTAGCTAGTTCATGTCAAATCAGCTAAAGCACGGGTGATTGATCCATCAGGAGCTGTATTATTAGGGATATAGGTACAGCATGCATCACCAAACATAGCACAAACGCCTCATTTCTCAGCCAAGAGCATATCTAAAGCCAATCGATTTTGCCAGGTCATGAGGGATGTTTTATCAAGTTGCTCATGGATACCTTCAACAGCTTCTTTAGTAAAATTTAAGAATCTTTGTTGATTATAATAGAGGTAATTAATCCAATCTACATTTTTGTTTATAGTAACCTGAGGAAAAATAGACTCAAATTCGGCAACAACTTGGTCCCTTGCCTTGAACTTATCAGGGACTCCACGAGGGACTCGAATGGAATCAAAATACACCCCAGGGCCATGTAGGGAAAACTGGGAAGGATCCACAGAATGGGGTTGACGATGTTGGCCAAACTTGGTCAACACATGGAAGGCAGTTAAAGGGAAAAGTCGGAAAGGCATAACAAATTGTATTAAAGCAGAAGTGCCAGTCCAGTCAGGTGGAAGGATGTCAAGCAATTTAGACGTATGGCACATCCACCAAATATCAGTATTCTGAGTAATCAGAAAAATTGATAATTTGGAAGCTAAAGAGGAAGAATTAATCGGAAAAGTTTGGAAACAAAAGAGGATGGGATATTACCAACATTTGTGCCACGAGAGGAAGTAAGGTTTCTAAAAAACAGGTATAAATACCTTCATCGGGCTGGAACATCGGGGGAGTCATGGGAAGAGTAGGGGGAAAAAGAAGGGAAAGTGTAATGTAATTAGAGTCGATTGGAATAGAGGAAGAGATAAAAAGGGCAAGTAGGCAAAGAAGGCCAGTAGGATCAGATATGTTAGAAAGAGGAAAAGGGACAGTGGCCAAATGTGGTCTAGCTATAGCACATGCATAGCAATCAGATTGATTCACTTGTCTAGCTGAATATAATACCCATTGCTGCCAACGGTTCTGTTCCCCATACCCAATTTCAATCGAAAAAGTAGAAGAAGAGGTGGAAATATTCCATGACCTTGACAAGGGGCGGGTTTGGACCAGGGGTAGGAGAGAGAGGTGTGTGTGTGGGGAAATGGTAGGTGTTAGTAACAGGGTTCTCAACCTTAATTTGAAATCTCCCTAGAGGATCTATTCCAGATACACATGCCCCTAAAATATATGTTCCTGAATCATGTAAAGAAGGGTTCTTCAGAGTAATGATCAAAGTGTTACAATGGTATTCGGCACATTCATGAAGGGCATGTCCTTTTATAATAGAAAACGATATTTCAGACCATACTTCTGGGCCTTATAGGGTTGATAAACCCCAGTCATCAGTTCCAGTATTAGCCAAAACCCAGTCCCACATGTCACAGTTACTTCCGAATCCAGAGTTTGTAACAGTTACACACACACATTTGTCAGACCAGTTCCACTGGATTTGTCGATCAGTCCCACAGTCAATAATAGAACAGAAATCCACCTGAGCTGATGTGGTGATTCTGAAAGGAAAAGTCAAGGTGACCAGAGCAGTCGACAAGGGGATGGAAAGACATAGTAGGACCACAATCAAGGGTGCCATCTTTTGCGATGTGAGATGTGAATCCAAGCAGGCAGTCCCTCAACTTTAACAGCATGTGGTGTCTACAGCAGAACTTGGAACGGTCCTCTCCACCGAGGGTGATGCCAATGTTTCCTTCGAGTATCTCTAGCCAGAATCCATGTTCCTAATGGAATCGGGGAGTCCTTTGATGGAGGACTAGTTCTCCAGGCCTGATTCACCTGCTCTTGGACTTCCTTCAGAGAAGCTCGGAGACCTGTAAGACTGGAAAGAAGATCATTGTCCACAGTATGCAGTGTAATATTACCTATGACCATGCCGACTGGTGATGAAAAGTGATGACATAAAAAGCAATTGTCCCCTGTATGTCTTTGACATGCCGTTGAGTAAAGCAAAGAAAATGTGAAAAGAGATCAAGTTGTGCTTCCACTTCAAAGAAAGTCTGAAATGGCCTGGACACATTATTTCAGGACCCCTAGAAAAACACCCTAAACAACTGGATTCAAATGATTCATCAAACTAGCTGTTCTCATGAATTCGTACCACACGTCTCCAACAGTGCAAGCAGTCATTCTGACCATTTAAATGAAGAAAAGTCATCACCCTGCTGTGTGGTGTCATTGTGTGTCTCACACTGAACATGGACCGGACAGAGCAAAGGAGTGAGTTGTCTGAGGGGACCAGAAAGAAAATGATAAACAAGTACATTTTAGATCTTACTAAAAATATTTATACTTACATTAAGTCATCTAAAGTAGTTTTCTTTGTACACGTGTAAAATTAGGCAGTGCAGTTAAATTTTCAATGTGTGTGTTATTAACAATTTTAACTTTTGTACATACTGAACATAGAAAAACAATTTATTTGTGTCACCAAGCTTGGTTTCTTTGTAGCTCTTTATTCATATCCTCTCTGATAAACACAGACTGTTTTTCCCTTCTTTCGACTTGCAAGAGAATACATTTCGATTGCCAGCTTCCACCCGTTCAGCAAGATGGTCGACTCCCTGCCTTATCAACTCCCTTCTGTTCATCATCTAATTTCCAAGTACAACACACTTGTGATTGGACCACCTTTCCCCAACTGTTGATGCCCCTTGCCCTGCCTTTTGCTACTGATTGGTCGTTTGATTGCATTTAGATTTGACATGAAAAGTCTTCCAAAAATTAATGCAAAAGGGGCTTCGGAAAAGTACTCAATGAAGGGTCTGAATACTTCTATTAATGAGAGATTTCAGGTTTTCATTTGGCATCAGATTACAAACCAATTTCCAAACCTTACTGAACACACATCTCCGCTTTGTCATTGGGTTATGGAGAGTAGATTTTGGGCATGAATGGCAAGTTTCTCAGATATTAAATGTATGACACAATAATGTGTGCAGAAAATGCCAATGTCTGAGAAGACCCTGCAAAATGTATTTCAATTTTAGAGTGAATTAGCTACACTGCCCATAAATATGGAAGGAGTAGAGCATTAATACTCACCGCAGCAGGCATTGCAAGAAGCAAAGTGATAGTGGAAAGGAAGCAAACTGCTTTCACAGCAAACATGGTGATTGTCTCAGCAGATAAGTCTCAGGATCTCTAAACATGTGGGCATATTATACACTTTTATTTATTTAGACCATGTAAATAAGATAAGATAAGATAAGAACTTTATTCATCCTGAGGGAAATTCTTATCTCATTGGCATGTTTAGTGCAACAAGAGAAATAAAGATAGTACAATAAAGATTTAAAAAGAGAAAAATAGTAATTGTGCAAATATAACAGACTAGCAAAATACCCGCGCTTCGCAGCGGAGAAGTAGTGTGTTAAAGAAGCAATGAAAAAGAAAAGGAAACATTTTGAAAATAACGTAACATGATTGTGAATGTAATTGTTTTGTCACTGTTGTGAGTGATGAGTGTTGCTGTCATATATATATATATATATATATATATATATATATATATATATATATATATATTTACACACACACACACATAAACATATATATACATATCTATACATATACACATACATACACACACACATATATAAACATATATATACATATACTTACATATCTACATATATACACACACAGCTATTTCGTATCAGTGCAATACGCTGATTGTTAAAACGGATGACTCCCGCTCTTACGTGCAAGTCTGCGTGGATATTATGAACTATCGTATTTGTTCAAGTTCTATTTAAATTTTAAATAGAAGGAATTTTTATTTAGTCGACAGAAATATCTTTGGTAGGAATGGTAAAACAGACAGGAATATTATTCGTGAATAAATCAACTCAAACCTTAAACAACTTATAATATTTTGCTCTCCATAAAAATATATCCTGTCTAAATTATACAAGTTAGAAATAAAGTAAACGTTAAAAGAACAAACATTCAAATTTCTTTACTCTTATGTAATTTTATATAAAAAATAAACTTAGATTTTAAATATCCCAAAAGATTTTGCTCTCCATAAAAATATATCCTGTCAAAATTATACAAATTCAAATATGAACATGCTGCATAACAAAACCTGGAAATATAAATAAAATGTGTTCCTTTCAGCAATAACAAATCAAATCATTCAGTTGTCTTTGCTCATATGTCATTTTAGAGCTGGACGCCTGGCATCTTTTTTTGGCAACAAGTTCGTTTCTGTTTGGTGTGAGGTTCTGTGTTGTGGAGATTCTCAGGATGGATTGCAGGTGCTCATCAGTGAGGCGACTCCTGTGTGCTGTTTTGTTAGTCTTTATCACTGAGAAGAGCTTCTCACACAGATATGTGCTACCAAACATGCACAAGGTTCGAGCCGCATGTAGACGGACTTTTTTTGTTCTTCAAAGTCACCAAAGCGCCGTGCAAACTCAGTGCGCTCAGTTTATCAGCAAAGTGCGTGTTTGGGAACACCGTAGTGACGACTTGGTTTAACATTACTTGGCAACAGGGAAAGTGGGGCAAGTTGCACTGGTGCATTTGTGTCTCCCATAAAAGCAGCTTCACTTGAAATCACTTTGTGATTGTGCACGGGTAAAAACGTCCACTGAAGTGTCAGATTCTTATTTAATTCTTCTGCTTTCTGTATCTTCTGCATTGCATTCAGGTTACCCTGATGTTTTGTCTCATAGTGCCGTCTTAGATTAAATTCTGTAATTACAGCCACATTAGCTCCACAAATGAGACACACGGGTTCAGTAAACATATACTCAGCCTCCCATCGGTTTTAAAGGCTCTATTTTCAGAATCAACTTTTCTCTTCAGCATCGTGTGAGCTAGCTTCGCAATAACTTGCAGCATCATAAGGTAGACTTGATTAGCGCTAAGTGTTAGGCAAGGCAGCTGAAGCGCTGCATTATGGGATCTGTAGTTTATTGTGTTACCAGCGCTTCATATACCGGGCATTAATAACAATAATACAGTATATAAAATGATCTCGGGCGGATATAATTACGCCGGGCGGATGTGGCCCGCCCTTGAGTTTGACACATATGGACTAAATAGAACTTGAAAATATATATTTTTAAATGTGATGCGCAATTCAGATAGAGTTGACGCAAGACTACAGCCTGCATGCCTCAATAAGTCATCCTCCCTGCTCTTACTTTTTACCGTTCATCTAATGAATACACTGAGTATGGCTTTACCAAAACAATCATTGATGGCGAATAAAGTATCCATTATTCGAGTATGTAGATCGGGATATATATATACATATATATATACCCGTATTACAGCGAGAAGTAGTGTGTTAAAAAGCTAGAAAAGAAAAGGGAACATTTTAAAAATAACGTAACATGACTGTCAATATACAGTATTTGTTTTGTGAGTGTTACTGAGTGTTGCTGTCATCAAGGATTTGATTATCATTATTTCTTTCAATCAGGTTCGTATTTGTAGGATGTGTTGTGTTCAAGTTACATTCCGTGTTTGTCAATCGTTGTAAAGATGACAGGTTTCATTCATCGATTCGTTTCTTACTGCATCAATAAACAGCTCGTCTTCTTCTTTATCTGAGACCTGACACACTGCATGCACGGGTTTTTACACTGTCTTCCTTTAGCGGGACATTGACTTTTTCCACCGTGTGCTTTGTTTCCACAGTAGCTGGATTTATGAATATGCTTATCATACGCTTCATATTTTTGCTGCCTTTTCAATTGTGTAATTCGGTTTTGTTCAGCTCTTTGGAACTGTTGCTTTTATCTGTGCACTGCGTCAGTTCACGTGAGCCACTCGGTGTACATGCATCGAAGGTTCCCAGCTGTGCTGGTGCCATCTCGTGCTATGTCCATGGCTGTATTTAATGTTACCTTAGTCCTGGCACTTAAAACTTTCTCTCGCAGTTTCGCTGAGTTTGTGTCAAACACCACCCTGACCATCTCATCTTCCTCTGCATAAGGACATTCCTTCACCCGTGAATATTTAGTGGGAGTTTGCTATTGGATTGCCGCTGACGGACGGCCTTATATGGGCAGGCACTAAATTACAAACGCCAGCGGCAGCCTGTCTATGAACTTCATTTAAAGTGTAGGTTTACACTCGTGCTTTGTTTCAGTAGCAGAACTCATGAATATGGTTGTATATGTCACTTTCGCTTCGCTTCTTATTGTTTCGCTGCCTTCTCAATTATATAATGCATGTTTTCTTCAGCGCTTTTTGAGGTCTTCCTGGTTTTCTATGTACTGCGTGATTACGTGAGGCGTGATGATGTCACACGAAACTCCGCCCCACGGCGTTCAAGCTCATCTCCATTACAGTAAATGGAGAAAAACAGCTTCCAGTTATGACCATTACGCGTAGAATTTCGATATAAAACCTGCCCAACTTTTGTAAGGAAGCTGTAAGGAATGAACCTGCCAAATTTCAGCCTTCCACCCACACGGGAAGTTGGAGAATTAGTTAGTGAGTGAGTGAGTGAGTGAGTGAGTGAGGGCTTTGCCTTTTATTAGTATAGATTATTATTAAATACAGATTATTAGTGTAGGTTATGAAAAGTGACCTAGTACTTGTGTCTCAGTAAAATGAGCTAGCCACTTGTGATAACATAATAGGACTAACATACCGCCACAAAGGCTGAAAAGATCACCTACAGAACAAAGAGGAGTTATAAAGCCTTATTGCCACAGGTAGAAAAGATCTCCTGTGGTGTTCAGTTCTGCATTTGGGGGCAATGGATCTTTTGCTGTGTGAGCTCTGACGGTTCTTTAAGGAGGTGTGCATGGGTTGAGAGGGGTTGTCCATGATACTGAAGAGCTTTTTCAGCATTCTCCTTTCGGACACCTCTGTCAGATCCTCTAGTTTGACGCCTAGGACAGAACCAGCCTTTTTAATCAGCTTGTTCAGCCTTTTGTGATAAGCTGTCTTCACCGCACTCCTCCAGCTCACAGCTGCAAAAAACACCACACTCTCCATCTCAGAGTCACAGAGTGATAAAACATTGTCAGCATTTTCCTGCATACATTAAACGACCTAAGCCTCCTCATTAGAAAGAGCCGGCTATTCCCTTTCTTGGTCACAGTGTCTGTGTTCCTGGACCAGTCAAGTTTACTGTCAATGTGTACTCGCAGGTACCTATAGTCCTCAACTACTTCAACCTCCGTTCCTCTGATAGTGACAGGGATGGGAGGAGGAGCCCGCTTCCTAAAGTCCACCACCACTTCCTTTGTCTTTGTGATGTTTAACTGTAAATGATTCTGCTCACACCACCCAACAAAGCTTTCCACCACACCCCTATATTCCTCTTCCTGACCATCCCTGATACAGGCCACAATGGCAGAGTCATCAGAAAATTTCTTCAGGTGACATGACTGAAACCTGTACCTGAAGTCAGATGTGTAGATGGTGAAGAGGAAAGGTGATAGGACAGTTCCCTGCGTGTTGCTCACGATGCTTTCAGAGCGGCAGCTCTTTAGTTGGACATGCTGTGGTCGATTGTTTAGATAGTCCATAATCCAGGCTACAAGTGGGGTGTCTACCTGCATTTCTGTGAGCTTATTTCCAAGCAGTGATGGTCTGATTGTGTTACAAGAACTCAATGATATAAATATTCAATGATAAAATGAATATGTAATCTCTCCAATTTGCATGGGTGTGTAAGATGGGCGCAAAATAAATCACTTGCCTCTTTATCAGTAATTCACAAAATTTGACTCTTAAGCCCTAAAGTTATTTTTATTAAGCAACATGTTTATTACAGGATTTTTAGAAATGAGAATAAATTGCGCACTTTAAAGTGCAAGCATGGCCTTTACTTCTGAAAAAATCAAAAGAAAAACCTAAGATAGAGTTAAATAAGTCAAAATAAATCAGTTAATATGAGCTCAGGCTGTCAAATTTCTCGAAAGAGCAGGTCTCAGACATAGTGAAAAAAATGAAGATAGAAGAAGCAGCAGGCCTGTCTGGAGTTGGAAGTGAATATCCTGTCTTGAGCAGTGGCTGAAGTGGAATTAACATTTGGCGTTACTCCTTGTGGTGCACCATGAATAACAGAGCTGTTGTCCTCCTTGTGTGAACAGTAGGGGTCATTTCAGCACCCCAAACTACCAGACACATCCACTGTGACACAAGTCCCGGAATCAAATAAAAGGTTTTTTATTAAAAAGTACCTTAACAAAAGGTTTCTGTATAATAATGTAATATTAACCATACCACAAGGAGAACTCTCTTCTTTCCTTTCTTTCCCCTTGTCCTAGGTGAGCATTGTCCTCTTCCTCCCGACACCAACTCGTCTGGATGATGTCCAGCAGGTCCTTTTATCTTAGACCCAGGAGTAGCTTCAGGTCTATCACATTGCATCTAAGAAGTACTTCTGGGTCAAGCAGAACTTCCCTCTAGTGGTACCTGAGGACTCTAAAAAAAAAAGTATCTATCTATCTATCTATCTATCTATATGCTGTATATTCTAAATAAATTCTAAAAGATTATTATACATTGAGTAAAAATTCCATATCCTTTGGTGACCTTCCCATTTGGACACTTGTTGGGCTGCATGGGAATTGCAGTTTTCGTGGGCAATCCTTTTAGATATATGCTGTATATACCGCTTCCCGGCTCCTTCCTGTGTGGAGTTTGCATGTTTGCATGGATTTCCTCGGGGTACTCTGGTTTCCTCCTACAGTCCAAAGACATGCATGTTAGGTGCATTGGCGATTCTAAATTGTCCCAAGTGTATGCTTGATGTGTGGGTGTGTGTGTATGCGTGCCCTGTGGTGGGCTGGCACCCTGCTCAGGGTTTGTTTCCTGCCTTACACCCTGTGTTGGCTGGGATTGGCTCCAGCAGACCCCAGTGACCCTGTAGTTAGGATATAGTGGGTTGGACAATGGATGGATGGATGGATTTTAAAGGAACACAGGCTTCTATTGTTCCTCTGTTTTCCGAGGACAGTCCAACCGGTTACTGATGTGGACCATCCAAATACTTGTACCATTGAACCACCACTACATCCACTCCCTAAATAGTGACCGGACATACAGGTTCTTTGGCACAGTCAAACATCAATCCCCAGTTCCAGATGTTAAGGTACAGAGAATTCTCTTTCCACCAAGAAATAAAGTTCTCCTCCAGACTTCTCTCCTCTGCCTCATGACCTTTATCAATACACCCCATAAGGTCAGAATCATCTGTGAAATACTGTGGCATGACCTGAGGTTAAATGTATAGTCAGAGATGCATAGAGTGAAGAGAAAATGAGTTCAGAATGTAGCATCAAGAACTTTAACTTGCAAAAGAAAATGTATCACATGCATCACACCATTGTTAGTGTTGTTACATTGGTTACCTGTGTCCTTTAGAATTGACTTTAAAATACTGCTAATCTATACTAATAAAAGGCAAATTCCTCACTCACTCACTCACTCACTCACTCACTCACTCACTCACTCATCACTAATTCTCCAACTTCCTGTGTAGGTAGAAGGCTGAAATTTGGCAGGCTCATTCCTTACAGCTTACTTACAAAAGTTAGGCAGGCTTCATTTCGAAATTCTACGCCTAATGGTCATAACTGGAAGGTATTTTTCTCCATTAACTGTAATGGAGTTGAGCTGCAATGATGTGGGGGGCGGAGTTTCGTGTGACATCATCACGCCTCCCACGTAATCACGTGAACTGACTGTCAACGCAGTGCGTAGAAAACCAGGAAGACCTCCAAAAAGCGCTTAAGAAAACATGCATTATATAATTGAGAAGGCAGCGAAACAATAAGAAGTGAGCGAGTGACATATACAACCATATTCATGAGTGCTGCTACCTCGGAAAGAAAGCAAGGTGTAAACCTAAACTTTAAATTAAGTTCATAGACAGGCTACCGCTGGCGTTTAACATGCCCACGGGAATGCGGGATACAAGTTTAATGAGAGGGCGAGGATATAAACGAGAGCTTTGATCACTTTGTAACTAAGTTAAAATTGCAGGTGAAGGGGTGTGCTTATGCAAATTCCGAGAGACTGTGTTTGTGGGGGATTGACAGTTAAGGCGGGTGGGGGAGTCACGTCATCATCTCCCCTCCCATTTACCTCATTTTGCTCTGAGCTGAGCTTCGCGGCTAACGCCGTCTTCCGAAGCAACTTCGTCACACTGCCACCAAATACTCACAGAAAAATCCACAAGTTAATACACACTCTGTCTCTAGAGTTTCTTCACACTGAATCCTCCAGGCACTACTTAAAAAAGGTTACATTGACAATCGTGTTGCGTTATTTTTAAAATCTTTCCTTTTCTTAGCACAAGCACAGCTGAGAAGCTTCGATGCATGTGCTCCATAAGCGTTAAAAATAATGCATTTAATCACACTTTGCATTACAAGCAAAGGGAGCTTTTGTCAATGCATGATTTCCTGGTACACGGATTACATTGATCAGCGCATCACGATTCATTTTACCCTCGCACCACCTTAGTTTGAGAAGAAGTATGAAAAAATATGAGGTTAACACAGAAAAACAGATCACCAATTCAAGCTTTATGAATAATCGATTCGCCATCAATAATTGTTTTGGTAAAGCCATCCTCCTTCCATTTTATAATTTTTCCTCCACTAGCCATGATTAAATGAATGGTAAATAAAGTAAGAGCAAAGCGAGGGTGACTTATTTAGGCAGGAATATATATGACAGCAACACTCATGACAATGTCAATCATGTTACGTTATTATTAAAAGGTTTCCTTTTCTTTTTCATTACTTCTTTAACACACTACTTCTCCGCTGCGAGGCGCAGGTATTTTGCTATATATATATTGTGGTGGATTGCCGGCATTTTACTCCGGCCCTCACCCCCTGGCCGCTAGGAGGAGCTCTCCTGAGAGCATATACGGGCCCCGAATTCCAGCAGGGCCTCATGGACTATGTAGTTTTTATACACAGCCCTGCTGGATACCTTGGGGGCCACTGGGAGTCACTGTCGGGAGACCAATGGACTCATTTGGGCACCATGACCCGGAAGTTCGTCACAGGAAGAGCGACGGGCTTCCGGGGTGAAGAAAAGTACTGTTTACCCTGACCCGGAAGGGATAAGGACTTGTGGAACTGTTGGGCAGAAAGACTTCCGGGTCAGGGGGAATAAAAGGACTCTGGGAACTCCCAGACAGTGAGCTGAGCTGGGTGGTAGGAGGGCAACGCGTCTGGGAGTGGAGGATTATTGATTGATTATTGTATTGTGGTTTATGAATAGTGTGGAGTGGAGGGTGCTTAGTGCACATTGTTATAATAAATATAATCATTGTGGCAATTTTACCAGGTGTTTGGCGTGGTACCTGAGGGTTCAAGGGAGCACTACTGCCCCCTACTGCGACAATATATATGAATGACCTCCAAAGAGCGCTGAGACTTTTGATATCATGAACATGTCTGCAAAAACTGTGGTCTCCTGCCCAGCAAAAGTCAAGCAGCCAGCGCGCGTGCATAGCTGTGCCGGCCTTTGAGATGCTGACTGCGCTTCTGCCTTAAGTCAAAGTGAGCACTTTTAATTTTTTTCTTCCTCCCCCTGCGCTATAGCCCAGACAAGTGCAAACACGGGACCCCTTTTATACACCACGGCAAAATAATATTAAGGTGATTCACACTTTCTTTTGCACGTATACGATTATGAGGTCCTCAGCTCGGATTATGAAGATACGCACAGGAGTGAAGGACTGACAGTGCCATCACAGCCGATTAATGGCGGGGACGTCTCACCAGTCTACACAAGACCCACGCGACTGTCCCCAAAAGGCGATCATAACGTCAGCAAACACATCTCTCTATACTATATAAAAGAAAAAGGCAACTTTCCTTTCTTTACACCTTTTTTCCTTTTATCCCAAACCAAAGCCTTTCTCTCTTAACACTGCAGAGGACACAAAACTAATTTTCTTTAATTGCCGGTAAGGCACATTACCAGAGGCACAAATTTGAACGTTCACATAGAAAATGTAATTTCTATACCACAGCCGTCGTGTAGCGCCTTTCAAAAGGGATCTACTACCGAGAGATGATCCATATACATTTTAGCTGCTGTTAGTTACTTACCTGTTGTGTTACACAGTCTTTAAAATGTAGTTTACCCACAACCACTCCAGTAGTGCTCAATGTACCTCCATCCATCCATTTTCTAACCCGCTGAATCCGAATACAGGGTCACGGGGTCTGCTGGAGCCAATCCCAGCCAACACAGGGCACAAGGCAGGAACCAATCCTGGGCAGGGTGCCAACCCACCGCAGCTCAATGTACCTGTACTTCTTAAAACGTTAATGTTTTACTGTTTAATAACTTATAGACTATATTTTATTATTTTTCCCTTGCACTCAGTGACCAAAGCTATACACACACATATAGACACATACAAACATACACACAAGTATATGTATGTGTATATATATATGTATGTATGTATGTGTATATATATATACACACACACACACATACATACATACACACATATATATAATTTGTGTGTGTGTATGTATGTGTGTGTATATATGATGTAGATAGGTATGTATATATATATATATATATGTGTGTGTGTGTGTATGTATGTATGTATGTATGTATGTATGTATGTGTGTGTGTGTGTGTGTGTGTGTGTGTGTGTGTGTGTGTGTATATGACAGCAGCAATCCAAGCTGTGAGAAAACAGTAAAAAGGAGGCGTGTCAGACGTTGTGGTACATTTTATGATGCAGCTAGACGAAAATAACTTAACTTAACAAAACAATTACTTTGACAATCATGTTACATTATTTTTAAAATGTTTCCTTTTCTTTTTCATAACTTCTTTACCACATGACATCGCTATGCGCTATTTTGCTATATATATATATCACAGCGACACTCATAACAGTGACAAAACAATTACATTGACAATCATGTTACGTTATTTTCAAAATGTTTCCTTTTCTTTCTCTTTCCTTCTTTAACACATTACTTCTCCGCTGCCAAGCGCGGGTATTTTGCTATATATATATATATATATATATATATATATATACATACAGATATATATATATATAAATAGATAGATATGACAACAACACTCATATCAATGACAAAACAATTACATTAACAATCATGTTACGTTATTTTTAAAATTTTTCCTTTTCTTTTTCGTACCTTCTTTAACACACTACTTCTCCGCTGCGAAGCGCGGGTATTCTGCTAGTAGTATATAAAGCCTTAAATAATATTTCTCGTTTTATATTTTGGAGTGACTGTCTCCCTTCACTCCAAGTCGTAACTTCAGATCTTCTATTGGTGATGTGAAGAAAACACAGAGACACTGATTAATGGTTGGGGATCCGTCCCCACATACTGTGTGGAGCAATAGAAGTCTTTCTTGAGCACGTACAATGGTCAGGTTTTGTAAAAAAAAACAGTTGAAAATCAATGGCGTACAAATGGAGCAATTTAGAGGATCTGAAGAGGAAGTAAACTGTAGGAAGGGTGTCGTTGATAGTCTTCGACGGAGGTGACATCATCAGAGAGCGACCAGAGGTGAAGTCATCAGGGCAAGAGGAGAGTAATGCAGAAGTTCTTCGGATCTTGGGACAATGTTCGTATTCTTTTGTTCTTTGGTTTTGATGGTGAAATAAAGAGACAAGCATTAATACACTGCCTTAGTTCCCCCATCGTGTGGTTTTCCATGCCCTGTTGGTTCCTTTAGTTGCCCCCAATCGCTCCTGTGTGACAATGGCCTGCTTGTTATTATCAGAGTCATGCATAAAAGAAGTGTTGAAGCGACCTTTTGCTATTAGGCAACAAAATCTGGAGTACTTTATCAACAGAGATACACCAGGTGATCATTTTAAAAACTCCAGCTAAAAGCCTACTTTTTTAATTTGGCTTTTTTATAGCTACATTTTAGTACTACTCTTCATATCCTAGATATGCGTTGAATTATCATACACCTGAATGAATCTGCAATTATTATTCTTTACTTTTCTCTGCATTTTTCACAGTTCTGTGGTAGTTGTCTGAGCCCCTGCCACCTGATCAAAGTCCTGTACAACTGTTTGTGATAAAAGCAGTTATCCTAACTTGCCACAAGACCCACAAAGTTTATTACTCTAAAAAAATGAAAAAGAACTACTTAAGAACATTTTGGAATGGAACCCCTGGAGATTTTTTTTTGTCTCGCTTAACTGGTGAGGGCTTGGTGGTCTTTTGTTAGATTTTTTTTTCTACAGGCTAACTGGAGTTTTATAAACTTTTTATGTCCACCCTGGTTATCTGAACTTATCATTAGGCTTACCCTATTTTTTATCACATTTTAAGTTGTTTTTTGTTTTCTTTTATTTCTTTGACATCTTGTAAAGCAGTTTGAGTTTTGTTGTTGATGTTATTATTCATATACATATACACATATGCGTGTTGGAGGACTTCCAGGCTCTTCAGAAATATGTAATACCAGTCTGGGACAAAAGGAGGCACTGTCGCTAACAGTATCATCTCTTTTCTCATCCACATCATGGAGAAGACACCCAATAAGGTCCGCTGGCTCTGTCCATTCTGGTCAGTGTCCTATAGAAACCAGATGTTCCCAGGTCAGGGTGCATCATTTGGACCTGAACTGGCCAACAGAACTGAACTCTTCCATGATTCACCCACACCACTGAGCAGAATTATTTGGGGAAGCCGACCTAAAGCAAAACGTGTCTATTTGTTTAGCCCTCTGATCTTGGAAAGGAGCCAGTCAATCTTATTGGAGGAACGCTCTCCTCTTTTACTGGGGCATTAATACCCAGTAAACCATCTTGCTTACTTATTGCAGGGCCTAGCACAATTCCACCCAAATGCAAATTTTGGGGCTAAGTACTGACTTTGGCTATATAACAGAGAGGCACATGGAAGGTCACATGGGGTTTACATAAAGGTACCTAGAGAATTCTTTCCTTTGGTCTGATGAAACCAGTGTTAGCATCATGTCTGGAGAACACCAGGCACTACGCATCATCTGCACATTCTAACAGTGAATCATGGTGGTGGAACCATAAGGGACTCAGAGAATACAGATGATTGAGGGAAAGCTGAATGGAGCAAAGTGAAGAGATTTCCTTAATGAAAACCTGTTCAGCCTGCTTTGGACCTCAGACTTGGAGGAGGTTCACCTTCCAACAGGACAACGACCCAAAGAACAAAGCAATGACAGCACAGGAGTGGCTTAGGATTAACTTTGTGGATGTTCTTGAGTGGCCCAGACAGATCTTGGACTTGAACCTAATTGAACATCTCCAGAAACACCTGAAGAGAGCTGTCCATCGATGGTCTTCATGCAATCTGACAGATCTTGAGAGGATCTGCAGAGAAGAACAACAGAAAAACCCAAAAATGAGTGTAAAACTTGTCACATCAAACACAAGAAAACTGTGGGCTTTGAATGGCTGTCACTGGGGCTTCAATTAAGTACTGAGTGAAGGGTCTGAACATCTATGATAAAGTGACATTTCAGTTTTTTTGATTTTAATAAATTCGCAAAAAATCTTTATAATCCTGTTTTTGCTTTGTCATTTTGGAATACTGTGGGATGCTTGATTTGAGAAAAAATTACCGTATTTTTCGGACCATAAGACGCACTTTTTTCCCCCCAGAATTGGGGGGGAAAAGTCCCTGCGTCTTATGGTCCGAATATAGCCTAAACATGTGCTGTAAAAAAATTTTCACCTTGCCCGGCTCTGTGCTCCATTCCCCCCGCGGCCGCCCGCCCGCTCACTGGAGTCAGGCGCTGCTGCTGCCCTGTGGTAGTAGTAGTACCGTACCTGCTTCCATGATCATTCCTGCTGGCTGCAATGCTCCATTCCCGCCCCCGCCCGCACCGCTCACTGGAGTCAGGGGACTGGACTCTAACTGGTACAGTGTAGTGACGGTCCCTTCCTTGATCCTGCAGTCTGCATGCATCATCATCATTCATCGATTCCCATCCGCCTCAGCTGGTGTCCGCCCGCTTCCGGGATCGGAACCAGCGTGAGGCGCACATGTGACCTCCCTCCTGTGAGAACACGTGCGCCTCACGCTGGTTCCAATCCCAAGCGGCGGACACCAGCTGAGGCAGGACAGGAGTTGCGAGTCGAGCGCCACCACCGCACACACCAGTGAAATACGAATAGAGGTAAATGACAAGTGAAATGACTGAGTGAAGGTAAAAGCGCAAGAATATGCATACAAATAGAAACCCTAATACAATTAACGCACACACGTCCCGGTCCCGGGACGAACAGCGGTTCAAAAACGTTACAGTAATGTGTGCATGCCCATCTTGCCATGCATCTCGACACCCTATACATCAAATGAAACTTCAAAGTCTCGTCTTTCCGATGATATAAACCATTTTGACACACAACAACCACAGCACTGACACTAAAGCCTTTTTTACAGAGAAGTACATACTTTTAAGAGTTGACTGTGCCTACCTTTGAAGACCCCCTGCAAATCAAACATCAATATTTCCGAGCAGTATTGATCCCATTGTGTCCGTAAGGATCCAGCGAATATAATCCAGTAAAACGATTTAGGTCCAAAACACACGATATATTCTCAAAGGGACAAAAACTCCAGAAAATGTTTCATAACTTGAGACCACCTAAGTAATTTTTTTTCACTTATATTGCTCATATTAGACGTAATTTGTTTCTGTCGGCGATAACCATGCTACCGCATGAAACACGGAAGTGTTAGCTTTCGAAAGACACCTACGTTGGCCAATTACGACGGGTCTGGGGTTGACTGGCACCTTGTATAGCCAACCAGTGTCACAGAAAGCTTGCAGGGTGACGTATAGCTCTGAACTCTGGTAGAATCTACCAGTTTGATTGGACACTGTGACTGACACTCAAAACTTACAGCCAATGAGCAGACGAGCATTTTGATATGTGACTTGCTATGCTTAACTTGTAAAAAAAACAATCGGAGCTTCGTGAAGGAGGCATTTGTGCCAGTCTGCAGAGTTGGTGCGTGGTTGTTTATTGTGATTTCGCCAAGTTTTTTCGCAGTTTAAATATGAATAAAAGTAGAAGTTTAAACGTAAATAAACGCTCGATTAAATAATAGATGCATGTACGCGTTGCAAAAGTATTCAACCGGCACCCGCGAGGTATAATGGGAGAGAGCGGCGTGCCGCCCTTGTGCTTTCTGCTTGCTAGTGATTGCTGCCATCAAGTGGCACATGGAAAAACGCTGAGCTGTGTTGTAACAGTTTGTAAAAGAAATATACGGTATATATAGTTTGTGTGCATTTTATAAAAAAAAAAAAAATAAAAAATATAAATATATTTTTGGCCCATAACTTGTATTGACTATTTTTACATAGAAATGTGTATTTTTTATTGTTTTTATTATGGAACATGAATTTCCATAACTAATAGAGTGACACTGTATGTAGATATAGATTCCTTTAGGTGTAAGCTTTCAGTAGAGCCCTTATTGATATATGTGGGTTGAAGCATTTAAAAGTTATTACACTTTTTCCATATGTTCCAAAATGTGGATAATGGTCCCTCTAAAAAGCCCCTGGGCATGCCCACATAAAAACTGGTGTAAAAAATGTCTTATTTACAGGTATTCTTTTCAAAATAATGAAATTTGAGTAGTCAACAAGTTATTCTGTTGGTACATAGTGTGTTTCTGTCCCCACCTACCTACTGCAGCTTTATTTTCCTTTATTTTCATAAAAAAACTTAGGCGAGAACAAAAAAATTCGTTTTTTTTGTGAGTTCTAATGTGCATAACTTTTGATCAGTCACACCTATAGTGATTCTGACTACTAAGGGTGAAACTAGAGAATGTTACCTTTACAAAGAGACCAAACATGTGTTTATACTCCAGATAGTTCAATAACAGCAATGATTCTAATTTGGAGAGGTCGAATTACAAGCGATTTAGCAAAAATGACCCCGAATGATAATTAAAATACAACTGAATATGCATAAATAGAAACCCTAATACAATTAAAAATACAACTGAGACAAATTCAGAACTAGTAGTGACAGACTGTCACAGTCTCAGTCAGCCTGAGCCTGGAACAAAATGACCATACATATCATGGCAAATAACACTGAACTTTGCTGACAGCTTTTAGCCTTGTGAGAGGCTGGAAAGTGTTTTACACTGTGGGACAGTACCGTAAATGTTACCGCTATGGTAAATCACAGAAAGTCTCTGCATACAGTATACGGGCAATATTGTGAACTACGGTACAGCTTGCCCCCCACTATACTGGTAACAGTGTTTAGGCCTGATAGTAATAAAATGTGTGTGTGGGGGGGGGAGATATGAGAGCACTGGATGGAATGAGGGGGGATATGAGAGCACCTGATGGAATATGGGGGGGGATTAAAAAGACACCGTATTGGTATTACTGACAGTTCTTTAATTACGATTTTGAAGGTTTTGCAGAAATACTGTACCAGTACCACCTCCTCACTAAGATGTCCAAGCAGAAGAGATGCACATATAAAGTTGGTTTCAAACTGGAAGTTATAAAATATGCCAAGGAACATGGCAACAGAGCAGCAGAGAGACACTTTGGACCACCTCCCTCTGAAAAGATGATTAGAGAGTGGCGGAAACAGGAGGATCAGCTGCAAAAGTTGGACAAAAGTAAGCAAACTTTACATGGGCATGCTGCAAAGTGGCCAGAGTTGGAGGTGGACATAAAGGAGTGGATCACACATCACCGTGAAAATGGCTTCTCAGTCTCCACAAAAATGATCATGAATAAAGCCAGACTCATTGCTGTAGAAAAGGAATTCAAGATTTCACTGGCTCACCATCATAGTGCTACAGATTCATGAAGCGATCTGGCCTTGCTATGCGCACCAAAACAAAAATTGCTCAAAAAATGCCCAACGAATACGAAGAAAAGATTTTGTCTTTTCACAAATTCGTCATTGATGCCAGAAAGAAGAATCAATTTGAACTAAGCCAGATTGGAAATATGGATGAAGTCCCGCTTACTTTTGATGTACCATCCAATAGAACAGTAGACCACAAAGGAGCAAAAACTATAACCATTAAAACCTCAGGGCATAAGAAAACCCATTACACTCTTGTGTTGTCCTGCTGTGCAGATGATACTAAATTGCCACCAATGCTCATCTTCAAAAGGAAAACTTTTTCAAAAGAAGCAATTCCTCGCGGAGTCGTGGTGCATGTCCATGACAAAGGATGGATGGACGAAAAGGGAATGAGGCTCTGGATTGAAAAGTATGGTCCAAACGTCCTGGTGGGCTTTTAAAAAAACCATCCTTGTTAGTGCTTGACCAGTTCAGAGCACATATCGCCGACACTACAAAAAAGAACTTTAAAGAAGTCAAAACTCATTTAGCTGTAATTCCCGGTGGTCTTACCAGCCAGCTGCAACCTCTGGACGTGTCCATCAACAAACCATTTAAAGTGTTTATGAGGGAAGAGTGGAACAAATGGATGGCTGCTGGTAATCATGATCTTACACCTACTGGAAGAATGAAAAGGCCCACTATTACCCAAGTTTGTGAGTGGGTGAAAACCTCATGGGACTCAGTTAAGGATGAGATCATTGTAGATTCCTTCAAAAAATGTGGCATCAGCAATGCCTTAGATGAGACTGAAGATGATATGTTATATGAAAATACCGGTACCAGCACCAGTAGTGACAAAAGTCCTGTTAGTGATTGTGAGGATCTGAGCTTTCTAGATTCTGACTCTAGCGATGAGGAGTTCTTGGGGTTCTCATAAAACAAGCAGAACCTAAAAGAGCGTAACTGTTCAACTTTATTCTATTTTATTACTGAAGTCTCTCGTTATTGTGTTTTACAGTAATTTTGTCTTTTGCTGACTGTATTTGTTAATAATGGTTCTAAATGCTGCTGTTCACTTTACAGGGTTGATTACATGTGTTTATGACTGTGATGTTGGGTTTTAATGCACATAAAATGTTTTAAGACATCAGAATCTTTTTTTTCTTCATTTCCCTTCTCTAAAAACTGGTGCGTCTTATGGTCCGGTGCGTCTTATGGTCCGAAAAATACGGTAATTTCAATGATTTTATCACAAGACTGCAACAGAACAGAATTAGAAAGTAGTGATGGTGTCTGAGGTTTTACTTAATGAACTGAAAAATAAAATCGAAATGTTTTTGTGAAATAACAACGAAAGTAAAACTATATCGAATTTCTCACTAAGATCAGAAGAAACAAATAGTTAAAAACTAGTATTAAAAGACAAAACCTCAACCATTGTGTCATCTTCTTCTTTGTTCCTATCTCCAGACTGCCAAGGACTTACAGGAAATGAACAGAAATGTTCAGCCACACCAAAGGACCCGAGGAAATGCAGTCAGCCCGACTGTTTATTATATTTACTGTAAATTCAAATTGTTTCTTTGTTTCACGTTATAAAACTAGCATGCTAATTTGTGCCATTACTTCATCTTTCTCGTGTTACTTTAAATGTCACACTGATGACAATTCAATTTTAATGTTGCCCTTAATTCTGCAAAAAGACTTTTAGTTATAAACTGACATAGAACTTGAATTATTCCAGGGCTAGCTTCAATAATTTGGCATTGAGTCTTTTGCAGAACTCAGTTTTAAATTTTATGTATTATTGTTAAAATAGAGGGACTTGGTGGTGGAGTAATCAGCAGTAGCCTTACCTGGATCTGTGCTACTGTGCACTTGGGACCATTCAGTGCAGTGAGACTTTTTTGTAAGCTTCTCCAGATCTGTACCTCCACACAAACCCATCTCTAACCTCTGCAGGCAATTCCTTCGACCTCATGGCTTGGTGTTTGCTCAACTGTGGGGCCTTCTATAGACAGGTGTGCGTCTTTACAGATCAAATGAATTGGCCACAGGAGGACTCCGAACAAGGCGTAGGAACATCTCAGTGATGAGGAACAGAATGGGATGAACTTGAGCCAGACATCAAGTGTCAGAGCAAAGGGTCTGAATATTTGTGTCAAGGTGGTATTTCAGGTTTTTTTTTTAATAAAAAATCAGAAGGTTACCGGTTTGAATCCCGTAAAACACCAGAAGTGACTCTAGTCTGTTGGGCTATTGAGCAAGGCCCTCAACCTGCAATTTGTCTGTCCTCGGTGTGATATTAATTTGCATCCAGCTCTGCAAGCTGGTCATCCAAGATGCAGGGAAAACTTGGGGCCCGCTGGCAGGATTGGCACTCCAGGCTCTTTAAAAGACCTCCCACAGTTCCAGTGCGCTGCTGAGGTGTCTCCCATTGTATGGCTGGAACTCGGGTCCCAATCCAGGTGGTTTTTCATGTGGGGGGTGCAGCAATGAGTTATCAGCGCCCAGCCTCTCTCTAATAAATTTGCAAAAAAATTGTATTCTGTGGTGCTGAGTGTTGTATGATGTGGGACAAAATGAGTTTAAATGATTTCAGCACAAGGCTGCAACATAAGAAAATGTGAACAATGTGAAGGGCGCTGTATACTTTCTGAGTTAAAAATAAAATAGAAATGTTTTTCCTTGGAATATAAAATAAACTTGCTCACCTACCAGTGACCAGAACAGTCTGGTTTCATGCCTAAGAAGTCTACCATCGACCGCATCCTGGCACTGAGGGTTCTCATGGAGCACAAACGCGTTGGTCTTTGAATCCTCTGTACTTCACTCCATTGTGGAACTTCTGGATAACAAAACTGCTGTGCCAGACTACCATTTATAGACAGTAGTTTAGTATTTAACCCTTAAACTGTCACATACCTGGGGGGTTAATGCACCCCAGACGCAAAATACTTTTTTGCTGCACTTTTTATGGAAACATCACAATTAAACCAAGAAAAAATGAAATTTTAATGGAACAAAGATTTTTTTCATGCAAAGATCATCACAATTACTGCAACACTGATCGTGTTACTCACTGCCAATGAACTGCAAAAGCTATAAAAAAAACGCCTGCAGCAATCTATTGTTATATGTACATGGTGTAACTGACGCCATTGATGAAATTCAGTAAATCACTGAGCCAACTGCACTTGAACTGGCTGCATGCAAGCACACAGAGGCCAACACTGATGCTGACAGGCCAGTCTAGTGCAGCGGCTGAATTCCAGGGACACTGATGCTGATTCGCTAGGGTGGGCGCCAGTGGTCATAAGCTGGCTGCTCAACAAATGTATGCCACGGACTAATCAGCTCTGGAGAGCTGACAAATTGCACTGGGAACTGACTATAGCTGCTTCCGGTGGTTTAAGGGTTAAAGGTTAAGCTTGGTATTTTTCAACACAAAAGTATTTCTTCACAAACATGGTACAGATGTGGACACGTTTGTTGGTGCCCTTCTAGGTCATTGAAAAAGTGCTGTATGTCCCCTGTAAAGTGATGACATGAAAAGCAATTTTCCCCTGTATGTTGTCAAAATGTAATGTGTGTAAAGCAAAGAAAATGTGAAAAGAGATCAAGTAAAGAAACAAAGAAATTCTAAAATGGCCTGCGTAAATTTGTTTAGGACCCCTAGGAAAAAACCCAAATAATTGGATTTGAATAATTTTCTTGAATTTGTACAACACAAGTCTCTAATCATGCAATCAGGTAGGAGGGGGGATGGTGAAGGCACAGTGCTCAAAAATAAAATTCATCTTAGAATGGCCCCGTCCGATACTCAAGAAACAGGTGCAGGCTTTCTTGGGATTAAGAAGTTATTACTGCCGGTTTGTACCTCGCTTCTCTGAGCGGGCAGCACCCTTGATTTGTTTGACAAAGAAAAGGGCCCCTTTTCATGTGGTGTGGAATGAAGCCACAGAACAAGCATTCAGTGACTTAAAACAGGCCCTCACTTCGGCACCTATTTTGAGAACACCTAACTTTTCACTTCCTTTTCTCCTCCAGAACGATGCTTCAGACACAGGCCTCAGTGCCGTGTTGAGCCAAAGTATTGACGGTGTCGAACACCCCGTGATGTACCTGAGCCGGAAACTGTTAGACCGGGAGACAAGGTATGCGGCGGTGGAACGGGAAGCCCTGGCGATCAAGTGGGCAGTAACTCACCTTGCTGTACTACCTGCTGGGTCGGTAATTCACCCTGGTGATGGACCATGCTGCGGATGGCTCTTCATAGGGAATCGAATCCTCGGGTTACCAGGTGGTTTTTGGACCTGCAGCCGTACAAGTTCACTGTCGCTTATCGCGACCTTCAGGTCAACGCGGATGCACTCTCACGGGCTTATGACCTCTCGGTTCGGGCCGCCCGACCTGGTGGGTCTGGGATAGAGGGGGGGTCATGTCACGCACGAGCGCAGGGGGAGCAATTTAAGGACTCGGACCACATCGCAACAACCCATGCCGAGGGACAGAGGTGGCGCACTAACCTTTCTCTTCTTATCTCATCAGCCAGAATCGGGAGGAAGAGGACGAGGTTGCCTGGGAGGAGTGGTGGTGCCAGAAAGGCTTGTTTATAGTTTGTGTTTTGTGCTTTGGGACTGTGTATTGCCTGTGGGTCACGGGGAAGACGTGTGCCCACGGGTGAAGAAAAAGAATAAAGCCTGTGTGTTTTGTACACGTGCCTCTGCATGGTCTGTGCCGGGTCGGGCACTAAATAAGCGCCTTTTACTATATATATATATATATATATATATTGTCAAAAAATAAGTCACAGACATCAAGAAGGTTTGGGGCAGCCACCAGTATATTGTTTCCAGGCTGCAAAACTGAAGCAAAATTGAACAGAGATGTTCACAGGTTTGAGTCGAAAATAGCACTAATAGTATGGAGGTAAGGTGGTCCCTTTAAAGGCCAGTAAAGGAAATGACGTTGTCAGGACCGGAACTGACATCATCAGTTGTGCTGGAACCCTGCGGGATTTCCCATGAATGGTCTGCCAGAGATTGAGAGAGACAGTCAGCTCACCCCACTGTCCCCTGGTCTGGCATGGAATTAGTATAATTTAGGCCGTTCAGCTGTCTCCCAATCGCACGTGGGTGGCATGGATGCCCCCTCAGCCCAGACCCATCGGGTTAGGTGGACCTGACCAAGAGGTCATGGGCTCAAGAAAGAGCATCGGCGTTGGAACGGAGAGTACCCTTACAATGAACAAGTGAAAACTTATACAGTTGTATGTCAAGAAACCACCTAGTGACCTGCGGATTAGACTCCTTGTGTAGGGCCATATACTGTAGGGGTGCATTATCCGTCAAGAGAGTAAATTCACGGCCCAAGAGGTACTACCTCAACTGTGTAATCACCCATTTAATCACAAGGGCCTCTCCACCATCACATACCTGGTCTAAGGCCGGAGTTATTCTTCACGCGACGTGACACATGCTGCAGCGGACACTCCTGCTACGCAAGCATTGTAGTGTTCATACATGCGCGCGTACTTTACGTTAATCTGGAGGAATCCACCAGGTGGCAGTGCGAGATTTTATCACGGTGAGAACATGTTCGGCTTCTCTGTGTTGTGAATTGCCTAGAACACCTATTAAATTCTGATGACACCTTACCGCAATATCTCTGAAAAGGATGTTTATTGATTAAATCTATCACTCCAGGGATGTGTCCATTCCAGCAAGCATTGGGCACGAGTGAGAAACAGTCCCTTGACGAGGCCTCAGCACATCGCAAGGTGAATACAAGCACACACATACACTAGCGTCATTTTAGTGGCACCAAATCCCCAAATCTGCATATCTTTGGAAGGAAACCGGAGCACACTGTGGAATACAAGCAGGAAATACCAGCAACATAACTCCCTGTGAGACAGCAGTGCTATCGCTCCACCACCGTGACACCCCCATGTGCGTAATTATTCCCCCATTTGTGTAATTAACAGTATTCATTATTTAAACGAAATTATATGTAAAATGTAACATACACACTTTAATGCATTTCATCATGAAAGTGATATCAAGTATAAATCTAAAGATGCTAAATGTGCAGAGAGTTGGAATATCATACATTTAATTTGTTCTGTGTGATGATCTATTGCTGCTTGCCGCTGCTGTCAGGTCCAAGAAGCTCTTAGCGAAAACTGTGATGACGTTTACGATGGATGCATTAATGATAAAGTAAACTACGAGATTAAAGCGGACATTTCGAAATTAAAGCCGAAATTTCCACTTTAATCACAAAATACACGTTTTCACCGTGTCCTTTATTTTTTTCTCAGTGGCTCAAATATAACGCTATACATTATGTTGCTGTTGTTAAGTTGCAAAAATAAAAAAATAAAACAAACGACACAAAAGATGGTATGTGAGACATTTAAAATGTATAGTTGACAAGTGTCCCTTGGTCCGTAAGGACTTCTTTAGGGATGCTGACACACGCAAAGACCCTTACAAGTTAACGTGTGATAGCTTTAGACGTGGCTAAGCACAAGGGAACCGCCTCTGAATATGAAGTAGCATAATCCACGATGACTAATATATATTTGTGTCCTCGGGCTGAGGGCTCTAGGGGTCCTACTATATCGACTCCAATTCTCTCAAAGGAAATGTCAATCGAGGGAAAGGTAATGAGAACAGCTATGTCCTTCATTTGGAATTTGCTGTAATTGGCACTCCGGAAAAGAGACGCAAAAACGGTGAACCTCCTCATTAATTCCCAACCAATAAAATCGGATCTTAATTCGCCCTAAAGTCTTTTTGGTGCCTAAATGGCCTCCTAAGTGGGTATTTGCTAATTTACAGACCTGCCGCTGGTAGGTTTGTGGGATTAACAACAACTTCCACACCTCCCCCCCATGCTCTGCTAATTGATATAACAGGTCATTTTCAATCACAAAGTGAAGACCCTGTGGCAATGGGCTGATGTGTGCATTGGCCATTGACAAGAACCACTGCATTTTTCACAACCTTTACGGAGTCATCATTCCACTGCTACCTTTTAAAAGAAGCTGGTGTCTCTCTAAACTGAAAGTGCATTTTCAAAAGAGGATCTGGCAAACCCTCAATGTTCAGAGAATCCTTCCGGCTTATTGCTGTGCTGTCTATAGCTAGGACTATGTTACTAACGGGAGTAGTTAATAGTACACTGGATTTATAGTCAGACCAGTCCCACCCTAGAATCATTCGAAAAGGTGCTTTGGGGAGAACCGCTATGGGGAATTTTTTTAGCGATCCTCCGTAACTGATGAACCATAGGGTGGTTTTATAATTACGGGTTTCTCTGTGTATGCATTTTATACTGGTCTTTATTTTTTCCATTGTTGCGGTAGGATATATCTGCAACAATAGAAATGTTCCTGCCGGAATCCAAGCCATTGACCATAACTACTCCCGTATGAGTCATAGTTAGGGGGTTCATAAGTGCACATAACCGTTCCCTCTCTCTCCACCTGCATTCCTCCTTTCTCCTGGATAATCCCTGCGTAGTCCACTAGAGGACCGTTCTTTCTTCTCAGATTGTGAGGCTGGCTTAGATGTTTCAATGAGCTGTATTATTATTACTCTAAAATATTACTGATTAGATCCTGCCATGTTTTGAAAATAAATCTGTACAGATCCTCTGAGTATTTGATTTTTCTAATTTCAAATGGTATAAAACATTGGTTTTCCACTGACTTAAAAGAAGAGTTAGGATTCTTCCAGTTTAGTAAAATAAGTCTACCTGCCAAAAGTGTAGTGAATGCAATCACAGCTTGTTTGTCCTTCTCCACTTTAAACCCATCTGGAAGAACCCCAAACACAGCTGTTAATGGGTTAGGAGGGATTGTGAGTCCAAGGCTGTCTGAAAAGTAATTAAAATTTTGTCCAGAATAATGTTAATTTGGTGGAGGCCCAGAACATGTGACCCAGTGAGGCTGGAACTTGATTGCAGTGTTTGCAGGTTGGATCATGCCCTGGAAACATTTTGGAGAGTTTTAGGTGAGACAGTTGTGCTCGATATATCATTTTGAGTTGTATAATTGTATGCTTTCACATATGGAGCTCGAGTGAATTCTCTGTATTGCTATTTTCCACTCCTTTTTTGATATATTAATTGAGAGATCTTTTTCCCAGTGTCCTCTTGGATCTTTGAAAGGAGGGATTGTAAAATGATTTTATATATTGCAGAGATGGTGTTTGAGTCCTTGAAATTGAGCAATATTTTTTCCAGCATGGATGAGGGTGCAAGATGAGGAAAATCTGGAAGGTTCTGTTTAACAAAGTTCCTGATTTGAAGATAGTGAAAGAAATGTGTAGCTGGAATGTTAAATTTGGAATGTAATTGTTCATAGGATGCAAAGACGTTGTCTATATAAAGATCTCTAAGCAAGTTAATTCCAAATTTTTCCAGATATTAAAACTGCATATGTTTGTGAAGGTTGAAAGAGGTGGTTCTCTTGCAGAGGTGCCACAGTTAAAAGCTTCTCCATCTTAAAATGCTTTCTACATTGGTTCTAGAGTGAGTGAAGCACAATTGGGTTATTAGTATATTGCCGATAGCTTGTTTATTGGAGCACAGAGCAGGAATATAAAGAAGTACTGCAGGATTTTACTTCTATTGCGACCAAGCCTGTGTATGTTCTTCTATTTGTGTCCAGGTTTTTATAGCTGTATATTTGCTGCCCAGTAATAAAACTGGAAGTTAGGTAGAGCCATGCCCTTCTGCCTTTTGTCTTTGTAGGGTCGCTCTTTGATGCGTGGATGTTTTGAGTTCGAAATAAATGAGGTTATTGTTGAATCTAATTGCTTAAAAATGATTTATTAATGTATATTGGAATGTTTTGAAATAAAAAAGGAGCTTAGGAAGAATATTCATCTTAACAGTGTTAATTCTTCCAGCTAGTGTGAGATGAAGGGTTGACCATCTATGCAAGTCTTGTTTAATTTTTTCCATGCAGAGAGAAATTTTGTTGATAAAGAGCTTTATGTTTACTTGTGATGTTTACCCCTAGGTATTTAAACTGTTCTGCAATGATAAAAGGTAGGGTGTCTAATCTAATATTATATGCTTGAGAATTCACTGGAAAGAGTACACTTTTATTCAGATTAATTCTGAGACCAGAGATCTTTTGAAATTCTGTGAGTGCTGTTAAGACTGCAGGCACAGAATTTTCTGGGTCTGATATATACAGTACCATATCATCTGCATATAATGAGATTTTCTGTTCCAGTCCTTCTCTGATAATCCCCTTTATCTGATCAGTATTTGACAATGTATTGCCAGTGGTTCAATGGCAATTGCAAACAGTGCAGTGACAAGGGCATCCTTGTCTGTGCCACGTTCTAGTTTAAAGTAGTCTGAGCAAATGTTGTTGATACAAACTGAAGCTTCTGGATTGGTATACTGTAGTTTTATCCATGCACAAATGTTGGGCCAAACCCAAATTTCTCCAGTGTAGTAAAAAGTTATTTCCATTTAATCATGTCAAATGCTTTTTCTGCATCCAATGATAATAATATTTCTGGGGTGTTTGATTTAGTTGGTGAGTATATTACATTAAACAGGCGTGAAGATTTGAAGATAAGTGTGACCCCTAATAAATCCAGTTTGATCTTGTGATATTACCGAGGGAGCACTTTCTCCATCCTTCTAGCTATGATTTTGAGAGTATTTTAACGTCATTATTCAAAGTGAAATTGGTGTGTATGATGCACATTGTAATAAGTCCTTATTTTGTTAAGGAAAACGGTGATTAATGCTTGGCGAAAAGTTTGAGGAAGAGTTTGATTGCCTCTGGCTTCTGTAAATGTTGCTAATAGGAGGGAGCTGGCTGAGCGAGAATTTCTTGTAAAATTCTGCAGGGTAGCCATCAGGGCCTGCTGCTTTCCTGCCTTGAGTGACTTTATAGCATCTAGTAATTCTGATAATGCCAGAGGTTTATCAAGTTCCTCCACACTAAAAGTGTCTATTTGTGGTATCTGTAATGTATCCAGAAATGCATTAGATTGTGTATTGTCTTCTTTAAACTCAGTAGTATATAGGATTTATAGTAGTCTCTAAAGTGTGCATTATATTTTTGTGGTCGATGATTTTGTCTCCGTTCGTGTTTGTGATTACTGGGATTGGGATTGACTGAATTTGTTGAGCTAAAAGCTTATTAGCTTTCTCTCCATGTTCATAGTAATGATGTCTGGATTTATAAATTAGTTGTTCAGTTTCTTTAGTTGTCAAGAGGTTTAGTTCTGAATGCAGAGCCTGCCTTTTCCTATGTAGAGCCTCGCTTGGTAGTCTGGCATGTTCTTCATCTATTTAGTAATTTGCTTTTTATCTCTGCTACTTTCTTGGTTTCTAATTTATTTCTGTGGGAAAGATATGAGATAATCTGTCCTCTTAAGAAGGCCTTAAGAGTTTCCCAGAGTATTCCTGCAGAAATCTCTGAGGATGTATTTGTCTCTAGAAGAATTGATTTGTTTGGATATAAATTCTGTACAATTCTCGTCTGCTAATAGAAGCAGGTTGTGACACCATCTGCGAGGTGAGTGTGTGGGGCTTAGTAACTTTAGCTCCAAGATCAGAGGTGCATGGTCAGAAATAACAATAGCATCGTATTTGCAAGATTTAATCATAGGCAAGAAGTTATTATCTATAAAGAAATAATCAATCCTTGAGTAGCAATGATGTACTGGTGAGTAGAAAGAATATGTTCTTGAGTTTGGGTTTAAAAACCTCCAGGGTCTGATAAGTTGTGATCAGTTATAAACTTTGTAATTATCTTTGCAGTGTTAGGTGTCGTCCCCCCTGTGGTAGAAGTCCTATCTAAGAGTGGATTTAAAACACAATTAAAGTCCCCAGCCATTATAATTTTATGAGTGTTCAGATTGGGAATGGATGCAAATAAATTTTGTATAAATTCCTTATCATCAACATTAGGTGCATAAACATTTATCAAAATCATTTTACAGTTAGATAAGTCTCCCATGACCATTACATATCTCCCTTCAGGATCCAATACTACATCTGATGCTACAAATGAGACTGTTCTATGTATGAGAATTCCCACACCTCTAGTTTTCTTTGTAAAACTAGAATGGAACATTTGGCCAGTCCAGTCTTTTTGCAGCCAGAACTGATCCTTGCTTAGTAAGTGGGTCTCCTGTAAAAATACTATTTTAGCGTTTAAACTTGTTAGGTGAGAGACTACTTTCTTTCTCTTTAATTCGTGATTCAGGACTTTAACATTCCAGCTCACAAAGTTAACTGTCCCATCGTGGAGACATTGACTCTGAATTTTTGATGTCATTTTATAGTCTTAACTGGAAGGGAGACAGCTGTAAGTTTAATTTCCTATTTCCCCAAGAGTTATTGCCATGCAGCCTATTGTTACGTTTGTTGTTATAATTATAAAGATTAAAAGGATAGATTAGGTATAGATATAGCCTGCTCTTTCTCTCTGCACCTTAACCCTCCATTTTGCCTTCCAACATGAGGCTAGACCCCACTTCACACAGTCCCGGTCCTCTGACATACCCAGAGACAGAGCATGTCCAAAGCAAAGCAAGCCCCCATACAGCGGAGTTTTAGAATTAAAAAATAGAGACATCTATTACCAATATAGTCTAAATACTATATGCCTAAAATATAACCATTAACAAACTATGAACTTAAAATATATATAATCTTCAGCAATCTTAATGTATTAAGATAATAAACCCGGATAATAAACCCAAGGAATGGTGTTAGAAAGTGGTCTAGAATAAGCATAGTAAGTCTTAATTACAAGCAATAATAGCAATAACAATAAACCAAGGGTATGATGTTAAACAATCTCGTTTAGGGTAGAGAAAAAAATAAATAAGATAAAAAAAAAGAAAGAAAAAAAAAGAATTAAGCACAAACGTCTATAACTGTAATTAAAACATAAACAGATAGCGTCCGAGAAATAATGAAGATATATAATGATAAAAACCCTTTAATTTCCTATTTCCCCAAGAATTATTACCATGCAGCCTATTGTTACGTTGGTTACGTTACGTTGGTTGTTATTTGTTATTATAAAGATTAAAAGGATAGATTAGGTATAGATATAGCCTACTCTATTTCTCTCTGCCCCTTAACCCCCAACCCTCCCATTTTGCCTTCCCACGTGAGGCTAGACCCCACTTCACACAGTCCCGGTCCTCTGACATACCCAGAGACAGAGCACGTCCAAAGCAAAACAAGCCCCCACGCAGGATTAAAAAATAGAGATACAGTATCTATTACCAATATAGTCTAAATACTATACGCCTAAAATATAATCATTAACAAGCTATGAACTTAAAATATATATAATCTTCAGCAATCTTAATGTATTAAGATAATAAACCCGGATAATAAGCCCGGGGAATGGTGTTAGAAAGTGGTCCAGAATAAGCATAGTAAGTCTTAATGCAATATTAGCAATAATAGCAATAACAGTAAACGAAGGGTATGATGTTAAACAGTCTTGTTTAGGGTAGAGAAAAAAATAAATAAGATAAAAAAGAAAAACAAAAGAATTAAGCACAAACGTCTATAACTGTAATTAAAACATAAACAGATAGCATCCCAGTAATAAAGAGGATATATAATGATAAAAACCCGTATCTTAACAAATAGATCAGACAGTAGGTTATTTATCCTTGCCATATCATGACAGGCTATGACTCACTATTGTATTTCAGAATAGTGCCAGGATCAGCTTTCTTAATTCCTTTTCTGCTTTTTCCTTGCTGGAGAAGACATAGAATTGATTGTGCAATTCCACTTTTAGTTTGGCAGGATACAAGAGGCTGTATTTTATATTGGCTTGCCGTAACCGCTGTTTGATGATATAGAAGGCTACAAGTTTAGTAGCTGTTGCTGTAGAGAAATCAGGGAAGATAAGAATGTGGTTATTTTCATATATAATCTCTTGCTTGTGTCTGAGGAGTGCCATCACCTCTAACTTAAATAATAATTTCTCAAAGCGAATAATAAAAGATCTAGGTCTAACAGAATTTAATCCGCGTATGCGGTAAGCCGATGCTATCTCAGAATCTGCGTTAAAGTCCTCTCCAATTATTTTAGAAAATAGTTCAGCTGCTAATTTCATTGGGTTTGGACTTTCTCGATTCTCAGTCAGGTAGACCTTCGATTCTAATATTATTCATTCTGCTTCCATCTTCCAAAGCAGCAAATCTGTCTCCAAGTTTTTTGCATTCAGAGCTGTTAGTTGTTGCTTTTTCTTCAGCACTGGCAGCTAGATTTTCAGCTGATTCAATCCGAGTCGTGAATGTCTCCTTGACATCCTCTAGTTGATCAGCAAGTGTGCTCAGTTTAGACGAGGTTTCCTGAATGTGCTCTTCCTGTTGCAGCTCCTGTCGCAGCTTCTCATTTACTTTTTCCCTTGCCTTCTCACTTTTCTTTATATCTTTCTTTATCTCTTGCTTGAGCTCAGTGATTATCACCTTCAGTTCAGACAGATCATTTCTGCTTTCGTGCACAGTAGGTGAGGCTGTGGGCTCTATTGCAGTCGGTGTTCCCGGCTCACGTGAAGTAGTTGAGAGCGCGGACTGCAAGGCCTTTTCCAGTTCCAGATGATCTTCTCCAATCTGCGAGCTATCATGACCTGCGTCACTCGCACTCATACATCCGCTCCCCATTTCGCTCTCAACCGGAGACGATGCAGCGGACCATGGTCCCGAGGAGTCTGGCCTTTTGCCTATCTGATCCAGGTCAGTCTCTGAAAGACCGTATCTTAAACTTGAACTTGGGCTTGCCGATCTGAGCTTGGATGTAACTTTAGTTTTTGTTTCTTTCTTTTCTTTCTGAACCCCTTTCTTGTTGGCCATGTTTATATATACAGGATATCTCAGGATAATAAGCAGATAATATATATATATATATATAATATATCACCGCTGCTAGCGGAGCTCTGCTTCAAACGTCCATCTCTCGCAACAGACAAGACCAAAACCTAAGAACATTTATGTTAGGTAGAATATCCAGTGGGGGCTAGATGGCCTTTTGTCCCTGATCTTCAGCAGATCTTGTTTTTTTGTGTCCTCCCAGCCATCTAACCTTATCACTGGATTCATCTTTAGATATATAAAGATGCTTCTTCTCTACTAATTATATGTCTGTGTTGTTGTTTATTCATTATTATTTTACCTAATTTTATTTGTTTCCTTATCTTATAACTTTCTCTTTGACACCTTTAAAGTATAGGGTGGTCCAGATGTAATTATGCAATTTTCAATACGCTATAACTTATTAAGTTTATTACATAGAAAATCCATCCATCCATCCATCCATCCTCTTCCGCTTATCTGGGGTCGGGTCGCGGGGGCAGCAGCTTAAGCAGGGAGGCCCAGACTTCCCTCTCTCCGGCCACTTCTTCCAGCTCTTCCGGGAGAATCCCAAGGCATTTCCAGGCCAGCCGGGAGACATAGTTCCTCCAGCGTGTCCTGGGTCTTTCCCGGGGCCTCCTCCCGGTTGGACGTGCCCGGAACACCTCACCAGGGAGGCATCCAGGAGGCATCCTGATCTGATGCCCGAGCCACCTCATCTGACTCCTCTCGATGCAGAGGAGCAGCTCTTAGATCTGTGTGCTGCATTTGACACCATTGATCATAATATTCTTAGAAATCGCCTTAGTCAATGGGTGGGCCTCTCTGGCCTGTGCCACCTCCACCTACTCAAAGTTTCATGATGCTCCAACAACGATGAATGGATTTAAAGGCAAAAGTCTACGTGACCATCATCATTATCAAGCCCTTCCGTGAGAACCCTAAATCCAAAGAGGACTGTTTCATTTATGTTAGGTAGAATGCCCAGAGGGGACTGGGCGGTCTCATGGTCTGGATCCCTACAGATTTTATTTTTTCTCCAGCCGTCTGGAGTTTTTTTGTTTTTTCTGTCCCCCCTGGCCATTGAACCTTACTCTTATTCTTTTATTTTTCTATTCTTTATTATGTAAAGCACTTTGAGCTACTGTTTGTATGAAAATGTGCTATATAAATAAATGTTGTTGTTGTTGTTGTTGTTGGATGACTGAGCTTCTCACCCTATCTTTAAGGAAAAGCCCAGACACCCTGCGGAGGAAACTCATTTCAGCCGCTTGTATTCGCGATCTCGTTCTTTCTGTCACTACCCATAGCTCATGACCATAGGTGAGGGTAGGAACGTAGATCGACTGGTAAATTGAGAGCTTTGCCTTATGGCTCAGCTCCTTTTTCACCACGACAGACTGATGCAGAGCCCGCATCACTGCGGATGCCGCACCGATCCGCCTGTCGATCTCACGGTCCATTCTTCCCTCACTCGTGAACAAGACCCTGAAATACTTTAACTCCTCCACTTGGGGCAGGATCTCTCCCCCAACCCTGAGAGGGCACTCCACCTTTTCCGGCTGAGGACCATGGTCTCGGATTTGGAGGTGCTGATTCTCATCCCAGCCGCTTCACACTCAGCTGCGAACTGCTCCAGAGAGAGCTCCCCACCTTGAACCATTACCTTATCGTGGTGGAGGGGTTTGCATGTCGCAATGATCGTAGAAGCTATGTTGTCCGGGGCTTTATGCCCCTGGTAGGGTCACCCAAGGCAAACTGGTCCTAGGTGAGGGATGAGACAAAGAGCGGTTCAACAAACCTCCAATGAAGAGCAAAAACATTGGACAACGTTTTCCCTTGCCCAGATGTGGTTCATCGGGGCCCCGCTCTAGAGCCAGGCCTCGAAGAGGTAACGTGGGTTTCTCCTTCCCATGGGCTCACCACCTATGGGAGGGGCCAAGGAGGTTGGGTGCAGTGGGAGTTGGGTGGTGGCCGAAGACGGAGACCTTGGCTGTCTGATCCTCAGCTACAGAAACATAGAAAATCACCCGAAAAATCCTGGACCATTGAGAAGTGTGCGAACTGATGACATGAAGAATTGTCTTTGCGCCGAACTGGAATCATCCCCACATTAATCAAAGTCATCCAGGCGATCTGGATCTGCATAATTAGATCTGGACCACCCTGTACTTTGAACTCCATCCTTTGTATGAAAATAGAAATAAACATTGTTTCCTAATCAGTCCAATCAATTAAATTGACCACAGGTATGGTGTAAAAAGATCTCAATGATAATCAAGAGAACAGGATGGTCCTGAGCCAAAACAAATGATCTGAAAAGTTGTGTGATATTTCAGTTTTTTTATTTTTAATGCCTTTTCAAAAATTCCCCAAATCCTCTATTTGCTTTGTCATTCTAGGGTATTGAGTGTTGTTAGATGGAAAAAAAATATCTTAAATAATTTTAGCTTAATGGTACAACACACCAAAATGTGAGAGAAATGAAGGGGTTCTGAATACTTTCTGAATCCAATATGGCTTTCTCTAAAACTACAACAATAATGTACTTCCTGAATAACCAAAACTCACACAAGGAATGCCTCGATGGGCTTTAACAGGACCAGTTTTTTGACAAGAGTCTTGACTGTTTAACAAGATAAAAAAACTCTCCAAAAAAATCCTTATAGGAAATAAAAATGTAAGAAATCCTAGAAAGGGAAATGCAGAGAGAGACCCCCTTCCAGTTATGTTGGGTGTGCAATGGGTGTCAACAAATGGGGTAAATACAACACACAAATCAGAACACAAGTAATCCTCTTCACAGAGCACGATGGCCAATCTATCTTGGCCACCTCAGGAATGCAACATGACAAACAGGTCAAACGATTCAATTTTTGCACAGCACTTCTCACCAAGTGCAGACGCAGACCATCACATGGAGAATGGAGAGGAGTGGAAAAGAGACTTTGGTAACTTGATCCAAAGAGCAGAAGCAATGGAGGTTGAAATTGATTGTAATTATTTAATCGTTGTTGTGGCAGCACAACTCAGAGTTTCTCAGGTTTCTGCAGGGATGCACATGTGCCATTGTTAATTGATAAGCACTGGGCATCATCTGCACAAGAGTCAGGAGGCACCAGACGAGAAGATAAATGACATTGTGGTTTGCACTGAGAAGGAGATCGCAAAACAGAAAGCAGACAATGAAAAGAGTGGCACTGTGGAGGTGACCTCTTAGTGTTAAAAAGATAATCTGAGGAGGACTAAGGGGTGAGAAAGGAGAGATGCTTTAGGCACAAATTGAAGGATGTGGTTGGCATCCTGGAGTGAGGACAAGGCATTATGGTTAGCTGCCATTATCAATGGAGTTGGCAGCTTTGTGAGCTACAGTGAGCGGAGGCAGTGGCAGTTTGGTCAATGGGTACCAATAGAGGTGAGGGATGAATGAAGATGCCATGGGCTACACCCGTGGGACACCTGTGGTAATTAATTTGTCCTGTAATGATATTTTTAATAGTTACTGGGGGCTTTTCTCAAAGCTCGCTTTGCTCGGCAACCCCTCCCATCTCTGCTGTTCACATTGTGAAGAGGGGTGCTGAACACAACCCAAGGAGATGTGGTTGATCCTCTGAAACCCCCTCTTAAACGGTGATACAATTGGAAACAAATATATATATATATATTTTTTTACCTCATCTTTGCTTAATCAGCTGCTGGCTTGCTGCTGCTGCTGCTGCTGCTGCCATGCCACGTAATCTGCATCTCGCGCAGGGCACTTTTGTCAGATCACCTATGTCAATATATTTGATCTCTTTTCACTTTAACCTTTTAATCAATATCGCATTCAATTTTGATTCCGTGTTTGAAATTACATCGTGCCAAAGCACCATGAGTGAATATCGTTTCTTTTTCTCTACAAGAAATGTATCTGACAATAGTATTCACACAAATGAGAAATGATTTCTCTCGCGAGATTTCACATTCACCAAACAACACATCTTTTAATTCTCACGGATACGCTTCTTCACTAGGAAGAAACAACACTTTTCTCTGATGGCAACACGAATTAGACGATCTACAAGTCTCCAACTTAAAGTTTAAATCTGAACAATATATTCGATCTCTTTTTGCTGTTCCATTATTTCACTGAGTAATAATTCCCGTTTGTTTGTGCTAATGTGATCTTTCCTATCATTTTTTTGAGACTTTCGAATTTTTGTACTTCCACTGTCCGTAACCTGCTCTGTATGTGTACCGTGTCAATGTTTTTGAATTCTTTATGACATTCTACAGTACTTTGTCATCTACTCTTCGTTTTATTACCGGCCCCGGGTGTGGTTTAATCTCTTGGCACAAAGACTTGTCTCACGAGACATGAAAGTGTCACTCTGAGAAAATCACGTCTCGTCTCTTTCCAACCTTCCCAATTTTTTTTTTATAATTGAGAGATGAAGTTTGAAATTTATATTTTAAAATAATTTAAGCACATTTAGCAAAGTTTACTGTGTCATGTAAAGGCATTTGTAAGTAATGGCACCTGGGACAGGATGCAAGCAGACTACCTTAGGCTCCTAGGCCAGGAAACCACATGTTTTATTTACTGAATAAGAAAGGAAGCTGCCTTTAGCGTCTGTGCTGATAAAGAAAGGAGCTGAAAATGACAAAGATGACATGCAATGCTGGCAGTTAATGATCTGTCCATAGGACAATTGTATGCGTTTTTTCTGAGTGCGCTTACTTATAATATAGCACGGTTCGTTTGTCTTCAGTCCGGCTAGCAACTGGAAGCAGCCAATGATGATAAGAAACTCTGTATTATGTTAGTAATCTAATTATGTAACAAACAGAAAAGGGTGTGCATCTTGTTATAGGGTGCTGTGTGCGTTTAGTTACAGTGTCCTGTAGTAGGAGTGCTCCCTCTTTAAAGAGAATAAATGGTTTATGATTTAAACTTCCTCCTTCCTGTTTTCTCGTAGAGGTTTTGAGTCACCCAGGGAGTGATGGCCATTACTACCAAACACCCTGAGTAGAATGATGAGAGCGGAAGAATGCTTGCTTGTAATTTTACCTTGGATTTGAACTTGTTTAATTGTTACAGGATTTCAAATGGCCGAGAGCATTTTTTTTGTTGGTTTATTGTTTATTTATCCAACTATTTATTTAATAACTTCTAGGATGCAATGTTTTGCGCATTTTTGGGCAGCATTTTATATTCTCTTTACTTGTATAAACATTGTTGCTGCTTTTGCAAAGTTGAGCCTCACGCTTGTTTACTTCCCTGCGTTTGGTCTACCCTGATCATGACTATCAATACTCAAGGGTCTAAGGCATTGTCGGGCAACCGGTGCGCTGTGGAATTTTCTAGGGGCGCTGCAAAAACTTTTGTAAAATATTAAAAAGTTTTTGAACTTTTGGTTGATTAAAAAGATAATGTTTTAAAAATATATTTTATGTTGGAAAAACAGATAACGGAACACTTACGGAAATGAAGTCTAAGAAACGCGAGAGACTTCAAATGATCGACAAGGAAATACACGTCTGTCTTTCGGAAATTGATCCTCGTATAAATCTCATTTGCTGAAAAACAATCTCAACGTTCACATTAATTAAATTTAAGATTTATCCTTTGATTCCTTTATTAACAAAATGTCTTTCAAACTTGTAAATTTAACTGTTTCTATTGGCGATTGTGCATAGATTGTGTCGTCACGACTTTATTTATGGGCAGTCCCTCAGGTGCGGCGCAAAAGAAAATTTTTGGACAGTGCACCACAACTCGAAAAAGGTTGCCTTTCACTGGTCTAAGGGGTGTGGTGGGCGGCTGAGGTCTGTGCCCAGCTGTGATTCCACGAAGGACTGAGAGAGGTACTATGCCTCCCCTGGACCATGAGAGGGTAGCCACCCTGGTTTGTGTGGGGAACACAGGAATTGAGCATGGAAGCTCAACCCTATATGGGCCCATGGCCACCTCCAGAGGATGCCCTGGAGTTGGGTGGGAGAGGTAGCGAAGAGAGGAATTAAGAGAAGCCTGGACTTGAGGGTGTATGATGCAGGGGCACTGCATTGTGTGCGGGATACTTGTAAATAGTTATGGTAAATAAAATGTATTTGATGCTTGAACCATCAGTGTCTGCCTGTCTGTGTCAAGGCTGATCTTTCCACAGGGGGTTAGGGTAGATGCAGTGCAGGACTAAGGGGAGTCGCCCAGTAGGTATTCTTGTGAAATGAACAGACCACCTCAACTGGCCTTTCTCGATGTAGATGAGAAGCAACTGTAATCTGCTGCTCTTATGAATCCCTGAGCTTCTCACCCAATCATAGCCCAGCTACCCTGTGAAGAGACCTCCCTTCTGCCGCTTATACTTGCAATCGCATTCTGTTGGTTATTACTCACAGTTAAATGGCGAGGACAGGAATGTGGATCATCTGGTAAACTGACAAATCTGTCTTTATGCTCCGCTCCTGCTTCACCACCATGGACAGGTACAACGCCCACAGAACAACCTGCCTTGTTCATCACTCAACGTCACACAAGATCCCAAGATACTTAAACTTGAACTCCACCATCACCCGGAGAGAGCATCCAGCTCTTTTCTGAGAGAGATCCATGATGTCATACTTGGAGGTGTCACTTCACATTTGGCAGTGAGTCGCTTGAGTGCTTGCTGAAGGTCACAGTCAGATGAGGCACAGAACAACAATGCTAACCTTGGCCATCGTCAGCTGCACCTTGATATCCTACCTATGAAAACCACAAACAGGAGTGGCGACTAAACACAACCTTGATGGAGACTGACATCAATGCTAAACAAACCCGACCTAACGCCAAGTATTCAGACACAACTCTCACTGTTTTCATATATGAAATTAATAACATGCAAGAGTGGCTCTGTTATTCCAAGTTCCTACAGCAGCTCTAAAAAAACTTACCGAGGGACACACGGTCATATGCTTTTTCCAATTTTTTTTGTGTATTAACTTTCAAATACTTTGCCTTGCAGTAGATTTATTCATCTCTATTAACCAATATTCAAGTGAAACACATTTCATAAACTGGTAGCACTGTAACTATGCTAACAATTTTTCTGGACATGTCAAAACCCAACAAGCTTACATTTCATATTTGAGCATGGATGACATCACATCCTACGTGTGCTGAAACCATTATATTGGATTCATTAGGAAGCATGTGTTTCATTTATCCATGATGCAAATGATCACTTCAGCTGGTGTGTGCTTGTTTCTCCTGTTTGGGCGAGAGATGATGCTGGAGGACACATTCTCTGCTGCTAAAGGTTTCTCTGTCTCTCACTCGCTATGTCGAGAACACAACTTACAGGAAAAGAAAACACCTAGGATTGGAGTGATCATCAGCATCTTGTTACTTCTGTTTGGCTTGAATGAAGATTTAAATCACCCAGGTTGTATGATTTTGTCTATTTCTGTATTTTTGCTGTTAATTCTTTTTGAAAATTAATGTAATCTACCAGTAAAAGCTTTAAGATCAGTTCTTATGAGTGTTGTTGAGTGGGTGGATTGTAGGATAAGGATTAGGGTTAGTTGGTGGTTAAGCTAACATAAAGTAAAGCTTTGGAAATAAAGGACAGTCCTGGTCAGTGAGCAGCCTGCCATTAGGGGGTCCCACCTGGTTCAATACAGACAGTGAGACAGAACAGTCAGAGGTTACAGGCAACTGGTTTTGACATTTCTTCATATCCCCCACTTAGAAAAGGGTACTCCACAACTTGGAAGAAGCTTTATGAAAATGATGGAGAATGAGATCTGTTAATTAAACTTTTAACACTCAAAGTAGAGTGAACTGCAATGGTGGCTAACATGGTACTCAAACACAGGGCACAGGGTTTTTAGGGTTTACTTTATTTATTGTTCAGAGAGCAACAAGATGCAACAACTTCAAGGAAGTGAGAGAAAGAAGACGTTACTGAATTTGCATCAGCTTCCACTGTGGGTATTCCTCATTTTCATTGTGTCATCTCAGACCTGAAGGCAGCTCTGTGAAGCTGCACCTTTTCATTTTCATTATTCTGTATCCGACTTGCAGCTTTATTCAGGATCACTCTCCTATACTGTTTACATTACGGTGTTTTTTAATAACTGCAGCTGTACAGAGTTAGGTGACGCCCTCAGGACCACCAACTGAAGTGAACACATGAAGTAGACAGGTGGTCGTAAAGTTTAAAGTGTACGATCTTAGCCACTACACCCCAGAGCTCTTAAAGTTGGAGTTTTTTTTAGCTTGAAGGAGTCAAAATCCTTCATACAGTGCAGACAACTGAATGATTTTGACTTACTGAATTACTTTAATAATCCATTGGTCTTCTGACTGGCACAGCTGCAATACTGAAGTGACTTTAGTTATGAAATCGTGACAGTACAGCTGCAGCGTTGAAACCCTTGAATTTAGTGATTATATGGGTTGTCATTGAGACATCGGAATTCATACTCACTCTTATCTGCAGAAAAAAAGAAAAAACTAAACTACTGGGTGTCATTTCTAAAATGGTGTACTTGATCTTTTTTTACCATCATTTATTGTGCATTGGGCCAAATGTAAAAATGCTCTCTTTTTCTGAAATGTATGTACGTTTTAGGAGAAAAGTATGAAATCAATTGTTTAAATGGCAAATATTCAAATGGTAAGTGTAACTTGAATGCTGTGTGTCTATTCTAAATGATAAACATCCTACTTAAATGCTAAACATGTCTGCTAAATGTCCAACATAAATAGTTAATAATCCAAATTAAACAGTTAATGTTGCACTTACATGGCTAAATATCACACTTAAATGTTAAAACTTATATGGTTAAAAATCATACTTAAATGGCTAAATGTCACACTTCATTGGCTAAATGGCCATTGTGGGGGAAAAATTGTCACCAGAATGCTTTTAACCTAAAAATAAAGGCTATTAGAACTCAGGATAGGCAAACATTTTATTGCAATAAAACAACAACACAGACTCAACCAAATTCGGCCAAATCAGATTGAGCCCCAAACAGTTCAGCAATCAAAATGTATATAATAATTTATCATTCCAAACTCCCTCAATTAGCTCATTTGCTGTTTTTCTCTGACTCCCTTCTGCACCTGTCCGGCCAATACCTCAAGTTCTCATGAGAAACATTATCATCTCTTGACTTCTCCCTGCAGCTGGCCTGTTATTTCACCGTCTATTGTCCATGCTAGAACATATTTTGTTATTTTCCATACATTACATCATCTTTAACCTTGTTGGTAGCAATGCCTTTTGCTGTCTCTGCTGATTCACTATTCCAGCTGGCTTCTCACATGCCTACCAAGGCCATTTACATTGTTCCTTAGCTTACTAAGTCGCTGAACACAAGTGCCCACACACCCTTCTCCTGTCCTTGACAAGTTCTGTATGTGCGTCATTCTTTTTCTATGCTGTCCTCCTTTCCTACATTTAGTAATTCTGCTTCAAGCTAAAAAATACTACAATATGACTGATTTTTATTTAACTGTTTGTTTGAATTATCTTATTTGCTTGACATTCTATTTTATGCTAAATCTAATGTTTTAGAAGCATGTTAATTACTTTTATGGCTATTAATGCTGATATGCTAATATATACATTTTTCTCTTTCATACCATCTTAAATGGGTAAACGTTTAAATGATGCTTTATAGTGTATCCGGAAAGTATTTACATTGCATCACTTTTTCCACATTTTGTTATGTTACAGCCTTATTCCAAAATGGATTAAATTGATTTTTTTCCTCAGAATTCTACACACAACACCCCATAATAACAACGTGAAAAAAGTTTACTTGAGATTTTTGCAAATTTATTAAAAATAAAAAAACGGAGAAATCCCATGTACATAAGTATTCACAGCCTTTGTTCAATACTTTGTCGATGCACCTTTGGCAGCAATTCCAGCCTCAAGTCTTTTTGAATATGATGCCACAATCTTGGCACACCTATCCTTGGCCAGTTTCGCCCATTCCTCTTTGCAGCACCTCTCAAGCTCCATCAGGTTGGATGGGAAGCATCGGTGCACAGCAATTTTAGGATCTCTCCAGAGGTGTTCAATCGGATTCAAGTCTGGGCTCTGGCTGGGCCACTCAAGGACATTCCCAGAGTTGTCCTGAAGCCACTCCTTTGATATCTTGGCTGTGTGCTTAGGATCGTTGTCCTGCTGAAAGATTAACCGCCCCCCCCTGTCTGAGGTCAAGAGCGCTCTGGAGCAGGTTTTCATCCAGGATGTCTCTGTACATTGCTGCAGTCATCTTTCCCTTTATCCTGACTATTCTCCCAGTTCCTGCCGCTGAAAAACATCCCACAGCATGATGCTGCCACCACCATGCTTCACTGTAGGGATGGAATTGGCCTGGTGATGAGCGGTGCCTGGTTTCCTCCAAATGTGACACCTGGCATTCATACCAAAGAGTTCAATCTTTGTCACATCAGACCATAGAATTTTGTTTCTCATGGTCTGAGAGTCCTTCAGGTGCCTTTTGGCAAACTCCAGGAGGGCTGCCATGTGCCTTTTACTAAGAAGCGGCTTCCGTCTGGCCACTCTACCATACAGGCCTAATTGGTGGATTGCTGCAGAGATGGTTGTCCTTCTGGAAGGTTCTCCTCTCTCCACAGAGGACCTCTGGAGCTCTGACAGAGTGACCATCGGGTTCTTGGTCACCTCCCTGACTAAGGCCCTTCTTCCCCGATCGCTCAGTTTAGATGGCCGGCCAGCACTAGGAAGAGTCCTGGTGGTTTCGAACTTCTTCCACTTATGGATGATGGAGACCACTGTGCTCATTGGGACCTTCAAAGCAGGAGAAACTTTTCTGTAACCAGATTTGTGTCTCGAGACAATCCTGTACTGGAGGTCTACAGACAATTCTTTTTGACTTCATGCTTGGTTTGTGCTCTGACATGAACTGTCAACTGTGGGACCTTATATAGACAGGTGTGTGCCTTTCCAAATCATGTCCAATCAACTGAATTTACCACAGGTGGACTCCAATTAAGCATCTCAAGGATGATCAGGTGATACAGGATGCACCTGAGCTCAATTTTGAGCTTCATGGCAAAGGCTGTGAATACTTATGTAGATGTGCTTTCTCATTTTTTTTTTTTAAATAAATTTGCAAAAACCTGAAGTAAATTTTTTTCATGTTGTCATTATGGGGTGTTGTGTGTAGAATTCTGAGGAAAAAAATTAATTTAATCCATTTTGGAATAAGGCTGTAACATAACAAAATGTGGAAAATGTGATGCGCTGTGAATACTTTCCGGATGCACTGTAAATAATAAATGTCACATTTAAATGGCTAAATATCTAACTTAAATACAAAATGTCCAACATAAGTGCTAAATTCTGTGGTGAAATGGCTAAATGTTCCAATTAAATGTCTAATTGCCACACTTAAAAGGCTCAATGTTCAGTTTAAATGGATAAACATCACACTGAAATTCTAAAAGTCACATTTAAATGGCTAAATATCTAACTAATGCTAAATGTTGAGTGTAAATAGTATACATCCAGTAGAAATGCTGAATGTTGCACTTAAATAGCTAATTATCCAACGTAAGTGGTTAAAATTCACACAAATAATATTCAATTTAAATTGCTGCATGTTGCACTTAAATTCTAAATATTCATCTTAAGTTACAGTATAAATGTCTCACTAAAATGGCTAATGTCACACTTGCAGTTGCACTAAATTTTACAATTTAAGGGTTAAAGTCTGCTCTTAAACGGGTAAATATTGCACTTAAGAAGAAGGCTAACCGAATGTCAGATTATATAGCGCCCTGATGATGTGTAGAGTACAAGTCCAAAGAGGTTCTGCTCAAGCTTTATAACACACTGGTGAGGCCTCATCTAGAGTACTGTGTGCAGTTTTGGTCACCAGGTTACAAAAAGACCAAATCAGCCCTGGAAAAACTCCAGAGAAGAGCGACTAGGCTCATTCCAGGGCTACAGGGGAATTATGAAGAAAGATTAAAAGAGCTGAGCCTTTACAGTTTGAAGAAAATCAGATAACGAAGAGAAGCGATTGATTTTTTTAAAAGTATGAAGGGAATTAGTCCAGTGAATTGAGACCATAACTTTGAAATGAGTTAATCAAGAACAGGGGACACAGTTGGAAATGTGTTTAGGGTAAATTTTGCACAATCGTTAGGACGTTTTTCTTCACACAGTGAACCACAGATACATGCAAAAAAGTGACCAAGTAGTGAGGTATACTTTGTTGGACTTTAGGGACCGCCAAAACTCAACTTGATGTTAATTTTGGAAGAATGAAGTGGATGGGACTGGTGAGCTTTGTTGGGCTGAGTTGCATGTTCTTCTCCAGATTGTTCTAATGTTATGTACTCTATCCAAGACCTATGAGACATTTGTTAATTCTTCACTCACAATCGGTAACATACACCACTGTTTTATCTTGGTAGAGTAATATATATATATTGCTCTACTTTCCCCTATTGTATTATTAATATGTAGCCTTAGAATACTTAATCTCACAGACTTCCCACTGTACATAAGGTATTATTGTATATAACTTATTCCCACCTTCCCTTCTATATCGACAACCTCAGGCAATTAGGTGTAGTAAAAAGACAAGCAGGAGTTAAGTTACACATAAAATAATGTATTATTGATAATATTCATAAATAATAACAAAATGCAAAGTACATTTGAATATTGGCAACCATACAACCTGATTAAATGGTGATGTGTAATTCAGGTGGCACACAAACTTGTAGTTACTTAAAATGTCTCTAGTTAAGGCATCATTGGTGCTCAGCTTTCAGCCACATGTCTGTTCAAAATGGCTGAAGCTGTGCTATTGATTGTGTTGTCTTCAGTCCATGGTGTGATGGTCTTCTTCATCAGATCAGTAAGAGAAAGATACTTCTACATCATCACAGGTTAGCAAGAGAGATGCTTCTTCATCATATGTTGGTTAGAGAGAGAGAATGTGGTTGAGCAAGCAAATTTATAGGTTTTCTGTCCAACCCCTACAGCCAATCCAGACAGCCATATCTCAGACCAATGGGGGAAATAGTACATCTTAACACCTGCAACCCCCCAAGACCATATGTTAAGCTAACCTGGCTTTGTGTGGGGGATGAGAGATAGACTTTAGCAAAGAAATACTCATCAAACTGGTTTAAGACACATCCCCAAATCCTGTCGTAAAATTACAAAGAAAAGTCGTAAACAGGGGGAAAACACGAATGCCTCTCACTAAAGTAACCGTGACAAGCTGTCAGCGACTGCGATAAGCCAAGGGTTTCTGACTTTTCTGACACTGCTCAGCATAGCGATTCATTTCAATAATGTTTTTTTTCACCATTCTATTATCGACAAATCATAAATAGTTCTGATAATCACGACCTACAGATATCTTTAGAGTGGAGTTTCCCATAAATGGACAACGTGAAAGTCACTAGGATTGTCTGCAGTCATAAAAATAAGATGCCAAACACAAATATCTCTGAAACTTGGCAGGCTGGAATCTACCAGACAGGTGTTAGTTTTACTATCTGCATCAATTCACATCATCATCACTACTGCATTATTCAAGCAATGATTCCGTTTCAATGTGTTCTAAAACTTGTTCCAGGCTTTTCATTTGCTATTGTGTTTCTGGTTGAAGACTTTGCTCCATTCAGAAATATGGATGCATTATAATAGAGTTACCATGAAATGGTAGAATGCATAGAAAAATAATTTTTTGCAGGATGATAATATTTGATCCACTGTAACTATAGTTTTTGTGCTTAACAGTGTAAAGTGGATCATTACATGTAACTCCAAGTCTGATTCAGTCCTAACTGTTGTAATAAAAAACCCAACAAGCATAAAGAATTGGGGCACCTGCAAGCAAACCACATGTAAGATTCATATATATTTAACTAGATGACAATGCATAATCTATGGGAGGTTCCTAAAATCCCCTTTAATAGAATTGTATTGGTATATTCTAGCTATTTCTATCTGCTGTGACTAAACATTATTCTTCAGTTAGTGACCAGCCATGCCATGTGTAAGGCAAAGAGGGCATAAAGTTTTAAACCATGCTCGTGCTTACATGCCTTTTAAGTGTGTGAAGTAACTCGTAAAACAGCACTTATTTAAGTGCATAGCCGTAAGTTTAAAGCGTACAGAAGAAGAAACTAAGAATCTTTAAGTATAGAAGAAGAAGTAAAGAACTTTTAAGTACAGAAACAAATAAAGTTTCTCAAGAAAAGCTAAATTTAGAGAAGATACATTTTCCTGGTTTTTTTTGCCTTTTATTCTATTTGTATAACTAATTTTTTCTTTATTCGTGTGTGGATTATTTGCTTTAATTTTCATTAAATATTTTTAAAACAAACTTTTGGACTGAGAGATTTCTTTCGGCATACGTTTTACCCGTGCTTGATCTTGCCTTATACTTCAGCGGCTACACCACATATAATGGAAAAACAAATGCAAAGTATAAACTCATTAAGAAGGGGAAAAAACCATCAGTCTCAAGAGTCTGTCCAGGCAAGAAGAGGCGGGTCCAGGTGGAATTGCACAGGAAGTGATGCTAGAGGTGGTAGGGCAGTCAGTTATTCAATCTGCAGAGGAAGGAGGAGAAGAGCCGTTAGCACAAAGCGCCAACCTGTGGATTGACAAGGAATTTCCATCACCAGAGCCTTGAAGCTGTCCTCAAAGCACACATGTGTGACAAAGTATTTACACAGAATTCTGAGTGCAAATCTTTCTCAGGGTTAACACCAAGGAGGTTAACTCAGTTTTTCTTTATTTTTTCCTTATACAACAAATTTCTTTTTTTTAGTCTGTTGTTTCATGTTTCACAAATAAGTCTACTTTGTCTTGGCAATTTTTTGGTTCACACTTCAAACTGAAGATCTTGTTGAAGGTCTTTAATACTTAGTCTTTAATACTAATGTGAGAGCTGCTGCTGACATAGTCGCACCTGAAAAGACAGCTAAAAAATCTTGTAGCATTGTTATATCATGGAAGACCCAAAGAGTGTCTGATTTAAAGAGAACATGCCGGAGTGCTGAATGTAAATGGAGGAAAACTAAACTAACTATCCACTATGAGATATTGAAGGTTAAAATAACAGAATAGATAGATAGATAGATAGATAGATAGATAGATAGATAGATAGATAGATAGATACTTATACAATAACACAGTCCGTCTTGAGAGGCGCTGCTATTTCTCTAGAATTATAAATGACAATGCTAGTAATCCCTGAGTCTTATTCTCTATGATTGATCATTTGCTAAACCCAGGTAACTCAATGGAATGCCTCCAGAATACTGAGGCTATTGCTGTATTTTTCAATCAAAAAATTAATGATATTAGAAATAATATGGTATATCTCCCAAACACTGCGGATCCTCTTAAGCCCCAGTACTATAGACAAATTAAATTCTTTCACCAGGATAGATTTACCTAATTTATATAAAATAATTTCTCAACTGAGACCCTCCACCTGCATCCTTGACCCAATACCAACAAGTTTTTTTCAAAGAAGTATTGGGCATGCTAATTGACAGTATTCTTGACATAGTAAACTCGTCAAGACTGCTGTAGTTAAATCCCTATTCAAGAAAAATAATCTTGACTCCTCTGCTCTTGAAAATCTTAAATCAATTTCTAATCTGCCTTTTTTAAGTAAAATTCTAGAGAAGGTAGTCATTATGCAGATAAATGACCACCTCAATAAACATGCTATTTTTAATAAGTTTCATTCGGGTTTCAGAACAAATCACAGCACAGAAACTGCACTCGTTAAAGTAGTAAATGACTTGCGGATAAATACAGAGAGAGGCCATTTATCTGTTCTCATCCTCTTAGATCTGAGTGCCGCATTTGACACCATTGATCACAACATTCTTAGAAATCGCCTTAGTCAATGGGTGGGCCTCTCTGGCAATGTCTTAAATTGGTTTAAATCCTACCTGGCAGGTACAAAATTTTTTGTTAATTGTGGTAATTATAACTCAAAGACACATGATATTCTATATGGTGTTCCATAAGGCTCTATCCGGGGTCTGCTGCTCTTTTCGATTTACATGCTTCCGTTAGGTCAGATTATCTCGGGGCATAATATGAATTTATGACATGCAGCTGTATTTATCAATAGCACCTGATGCCCCCAACTCTTGTTGTTTCACTAACACAATGTCTTACTTGTGTTTCTAAATGGATGAATAGTAATTTTCTCAAGCTAAATAAAGTGAAAACTGAAATTTTTGTGATTGGCAATAATGGATATTATGAAGTTATTAGAAATAAACTTGATGCATTAGGATTAAAAGTCAAGATGGAGGTAAAGAATTTAGGGGTAACTGTTGACTGTGGCTCTTGGGACGTGAAATGTCACCACTCTGAAAGGGAAGGAGCCTGAGCTAGTGCATGAGTTCAAGAGGTTCCGGCTAGATATAGTCGGGCTCACCTCAATGCACAGCTTGGACTCTGGAACCAATCTCCTTGAGAGGGGCTGGATTCTCTACCACTCTGGAGTTGCCACCGGTGAGAGGCACCGAGCGGGTGTGGGCATACTTATTGCTCCCCAACTTGGAGCCTGTACATTGGGGTTTACCCCGGTGGACGAGAGGGTAGCCTCCCTCCACCTTCGGGTGGGGGGACGGGTCCTGACTGTTGTTTGTGCGTATGCACCGAACTGCAGTTTGGAGTACCCACCCTTTTTGGAGTCCCTGGAGGGGGTGCTAAAGGGCATACCTTCTGGGGACTCCCTCATACTACTGGGAGACTTCAATGCTCACGTGGGAAATGACAGTGAGACCTGGAAGGGTGTGACTGGGAGGAATGGCTCCCCGCAATCTGAATCCAAGCGGTGTTTTGTTATTGGACTTCTGTGCTCATCACGGATTGTCCATAACAAACACCATGTTCAAGCATAGGGGTGTTCATATGTGCACTTGGCACCAGGACACTATAGGCCTCAGTTCAATGATCGACTTTGTGGTCGTATCGTCGGACCTGCGGCCACATGGCTTGGACACTCGGGTGAAGAGAGGGGCAGAGCTGTCATCTGATCACCACCTGGTGGTGAGTTGGCTTCGATGGTGGGGGAGGATATCAGTTAGGCCTGGTAGGGTCTGTTGGGAACATCTGGCAGAGTCCCCTGTCAGAAGTAGCTTCAACTCCCACCTCCGGCAGAACTTCGACTACGTCCCGAGGGAGGTGGGGAACATCGAGTCAGAATGGGCCATATTCATGCCTCTATTGTTGAGGCGGCTGACCGGAGTTGTGGCCGTAAGGTGGTCGGTGCCTGTTGTGGCGGCAATCCCCGAACCCGTTGGTGGACACCGGTGGTGAGGGATGCTGTCAAGCTGAAGAAGAAGTCCTACCAGACCCTTTTGTCCTGTGGAACTCTGGAGGCAGCTAATAGGTACCGATAGGCCAAGCAAAATGCGGCTTCGGTGGTTGCTGAGGCAAAAACTTGGGCATGGGAGGAGTTTGGGGAGGCCATGGAGAACGACTTTCAGATGGCTTTGAGGAGATTCTGATCCACCATCCGGTGTCTCAGGAGGGGTAAGCAGTGCAGTGTCAACACCGTATATGGTGGGGATGGTGCGCTGCTGACCTTGACTCGGGACATTGTGGGTCGGTGGGGGGAGTACTTCGAAGACCTCCTCAATCCCACTAACATGCCTTCCACGAGGAAGCAGAGCCTGGGGACTCTGAGGTGGGCTCCCCTATCTCTGGGGCTGCGGTCACCGAGGTGGTCAAAAAACTCCTTGGTGGCAGGGCCCCGGGGGTGGATAAGATACGCCCGGAGTTCCTCAAGGCTCTGGATATTGTAGGACTGTCTTGGTTGACCCGTCTCTGCAACATCGCATGGACATCGGGGACAGTGCCTCTGGATTGGCAGACGGGGTGGTGGTCCCCCTCTTTAAAAAGGTGGACCGGAGGGTGTGTTCCAACTACAGAGGGATCACACGCCTCAGCCTTCCTGGAAAAGTCTATTTGGGGGTTCTGGAGAGGAGGGTCCGTCGGATAGTCAAACCTCGGATTCAGGAGGAACAGTGTGGTTTTGCGTCCTGTTCGCGGAACAGTGGACCAGCTCTACACCCTTAACAGAATCCTGGAGGGCGCATGGGAGTTTACCCAACCAATCTGCATGTGTTTTGTGGACTTGGAAAAGGCATTTGACCGTGTCCCTTGGGGAATCCTGTGGGGGGTGCTCCGGGAGTATGGGGTACCGGGCCCCCTGATAAGAGCTGTTCAGTCCCTGTACAACCAGCGTCAGAGCTTGGTCCACATTGTCAGCAGTAAGTCTAGCCCGTTTCCAGTGAGGGTTGCCAGGGCTGCTCTTTGTAACCGATTCTGTTCATAACTTTTATGGACAGAATTTCTAGGCGTAGCCAAGGTGTTGAGAGGGTCCAGTTTAGTGGACTCAGGATTGGGCCACTGCTTTTTGCAGATGATGTTGTCCTGTTTGCTTCATCAGGCCATGATCTTCAGCTCTCTCTGGATCGGTTTACAGCTGAGTTTGAAGCAGCTGGGATGAGAATCAGCACCTCCAAATCCGAGAGCATGGTCCTCAGCCGGAAAAGGGTGGAGTGCCCTCTCAGGGTTGGGGGAGAGATCCTGCCCCAAGTGGAGGAGTTCAAGTATCTCGGGATCTTGTTCACGAGTGAGGGAAGAATGGAGCAGAAGATCGACAGGCAGATCGTTGCGGCGTCCTCAGTGATGCAGGCTCTGCATTGGTCTGTCGTGGTGAAAAAGGAGCTGAGCCGTAAAGCAAAGCTCTCAATTTACCAGTCGATCTACGTTCCTACCCTCACCTATGGTCATGAGCTATGGGTAGTGACCGAAAGAACGAGATCGCGAATACAAGCGGCTGAAATGAGCTTCGTTCGCAGGGTGTCTGGGCTTTCCCTTAAAGATAGGGTGAGAAGCTCAGTCATCCGGGAAGGGCTCAGAGTAGAGGCGCTACTCCTCCGCATCGAGAGGAGTCAGATGAGGTGGCTCGGGCATCTGATCAGGATGCCTCCTGGAAGCCTCCCTGGTGAGGTGTTCCGGGCACGTCCAACTGGGAGAAAGCCCCGGGGAAGACCCAGGACACGCTGGAGGGACTATGTCTCCTGGCTGGCCTGGGAACACCTCGGGATTCCCCCGGAAGACCTAGAAGAAGTGGCTGGGGAGAGGAAGTCTGGGCCTCTCTGCTTAAGCTGCTGCCCCCGCGACCCGACGTCAGATAAGCGGAAGAGGATGGATGGATGGATGTTGACTGTGACCTGAATTTTAAATCGCATATTAATCAGATCACTAGGACAGCATTTTTGCACTTAAGAAATATAGCAAAAGTTAGACCTCTTATATCATTGAAAGATGCTGAGAAATTAGTTTACACTTTTGTTTTCAGTCGACTAGATTACTGTAACGCACTCCTCTCAGGACTACCCAAGAAAGACATAAATCGTTTGCAATGAGTGCAGAATGCAGCTGCTAGAATCCTAACTAGGAAAAGAAAATCCGAGCACATTTCTTCAGTTTTGATGTCACTACACTGGTCACCTGTGTCATTCAGAACTGACTTTAAAATACTGCTTATGGTTTACAAAGCCTTAAATAATCTTGCTCTGTCTTATACTGTATATCGGAATGTCTGACCTTAGATCTTCAAATGAGTGTCTGCTAAGAATTCCAAGAGCTAAACTTACAGAAGTGGTGAGACGGCCTTCTGCTGTTATGCACCTAAAATCTGGAATAGCCTGCCAATAGGAATTTCCCAGGCTAATACAGTGGAGCACTTTAAAAAAATGCTAAAAACACATTATTTTAACATGGCTTTCTCATAACTTCATTTTAGTTTAATGCTGATGCTCTGTATATTCTATTAATTATCATTACTATTCATGGAGGCTCTACATTCCGTACTAAACCCTACACTCTCTTCTGTTCTTTTCCCGGTTTTCTGTTGTCGCGACCTGCTCCACCACCAACTAATTAAAGCACCGTGATGTTCCTACATTGATGGAATAAAAGACCAGAAGTCCACGTGACCGTCATCATCAAGTCCTTTCATAAGAACCCTAAATACAATCAGGACTGATCATTTATGTTAGGTAGAAAGCCCAGAGGGGGCTGGGCGGTCTCATGGCCTGGAACCCCTGGAGATTTTATTTTTTTTCCAGCTGTCTAGAGTTTTTTTTTGTTTTTTCTCTGCTCCCTGGCCATCAGACCTTACTTTTATTCTATATTAATTAGTATTGTCTTATTTTAATTGTTAATTTGTCTTTTTTCTCTTTCTTCATCATGTAAAGCACTTTGAGCTGCATTATTTGTATGAAAATGTGCTATATAAATAAAAGTTGTTGTTGCTGGCAGGATGTTTTGCTCTATAAATGAAAGAACTGTTTTCTCATGAGTGCTGAGTGTCTTACAGTAGTTTCAAAAGGTTTTCAGACCGCTTTACTTTCTTCACATTTTATTGTTTTGTAAATTTCATTTATGATGGATAAATTTGCACTTTTGTGACCTTCAGTGTACACTCAAGAACCTGTAATGACATAACAAAAGTATGTTTTCAGAGAGGTTTGAAAATATCATAAAAAAGCAAAAACTAAAAGTTCTCATTCTTAGAAGTATCCAAACCCTTAATTCGGTACTTTGTGGAATCCTCCTTTAGAGGGTTCAAGTCATCTTGGGTGAGTCTCTAAAAGCTTGGCACACCTGGATTTGGGCAGTTTTTCCCTTTTATCCTGATAGATCCTCTCATGCTCAGTTAGACTGGATAGAAAGCATCTGTAAACTGCCATCTTCAGATCTCTCCACACACGTTCTGCAGGGTTTAAGTCTTGGCTTTGGACATGTCACTCAAGAAAATTCACAGGCTTGTCCTGAAGCCACTCCAGTTTTTTTTTTTTGCATGTAAGCTTCAAGTCAGTGTAATGCTGAAAGGTGAACTATCACCACCGACTGAGGTGGTATGCATTCAGGAGCAGGTTTTCTTCAAAGACCTCTCTGTATTTGGAGGCATTCGTCCTTACCTCAGTTCTAACCTGTCTCCCTGTCTCTGCCTTTGAGAAGCATCCCCACAGCATGATGATATCACCATCATGTTCCAACATAAGGATGGTATTAGGCAGGTTCAAAGAGAGACCCCTTTCCAGGTAGGTTGGGCGTGCAGTGGGTGTCAAAAGAATGGGGTCAATACAATACAATACACAGAACAGAACAAAATTTAATACAGCATAAAAATAAAAATTTTAGAAGTACGGAGCAGAATTGCCACATTTGAGTACCGAGAACAGAAACAGAATAGGTGAGGGTTAGTATTCAATTATAACTATCATGTTACTTATGTTTTAGTGCTAATGACTAACAACAGAGATGCAGTATGTACAGTTAATCAGCAGCTCTAGTCAGGATATGCTAAACTGAAGTAGTGAGTCCTCAGCCTTCAGGGATTTAAAGGCTGAGACCGAAGAGGCATCTCTTACAGTAGCAGGCAGACCACTCCACAGTTTAGGGGCCCTGTAACTAAAAGCTCGACCTCCCACTGTTTTTTTATTAATCCTTGGAATCCTAAGCAGACCGGCATCTTGAGATCTTAATGTGCGCTCAGGTTTGTAAGTCATGATAAGTTCAGACAAGTAAGCCGGACCGCGGCCATTTAATGCTTTATATGTTAACAGGAGGATTTAGAAATCTGCCCTAAACTTAACCGGGAGCCAGTGTAAGGATGTAAGAACTGGAGTTATGTGTTCATATTTTCTTGTTCTTGTAATAATTCTTGCAGCCACATTTTGGATTAACTGGAGGCTGAATAGGGAACAGTTTGAACAGCCAGTGAACACCACATTGCAGTAGTCAATCCTACTAGAGATAAATGCATGAATCAATTTTTTAGAACCCTGTTTTATTTAGAAAGTGCCTTAATTTCCTAACATTTTTAAGATGGAAGAAACATGTTTTGGAAAAGTTTGTAATATGTGCTTTAAATGACATGCTAGAATCAAAGATAACTCCTAGATTGTGGTCTGATTCAGTAAAATTAATTGGGATTCCAACTGAGTTAAATGATGACAAAATATTGTTGTGATCAGCGTCATTCCCTCCAACAATTAACATCTCTGTTTTATCTGTATTTAAAGACAAGTAGTTCTCATTCATCCACTCCTTTAATTCGCTAACACAACTAATTAAAGACAACATCGAAGAAACTTCACTTGATTTAAATGAAAGGTATAACTGGGTGTCATCTGCATACGAGTGAAAATTAACATTATGTTTCCTAATGAGAGATCCCAATGGAAGCATGTAAAGTGAAAACAGTAAAGGTCCCAGTACTGAGCCCTGCGGGACACCATATTGAACTTCTGTTTATAATGATGGAGTACTGTCAGCACATTTCTATACATATTGGAATCGATTTGATAAATAAGAACTAAACCAAGCGAGCACGGGGCCTGTAAGCCCAACATCGTTTTCTAGCCTGTGCAGTAAAATAGAATGGTCAATGGTGTCAAATGCTGCACTTAAGTCTAACAACATAATTACAGTGGAGTTTCCTTCATCAGAGGATATCAGAATGTCATTTACATCCCGTGTTAGTGCCGTTTCTGTACTATGACCAGTGCGAAAACCAGACTGGAATTTCTCAAATAAATTGTAATGCGTAAGGTGTGACTGAAGCTGACTGGCGACTGCTTACTCTAGTATTTTAGAGAGAAACGGTAAATTTGAAATAGGCCTATAATTATTTAGTATGTATGGGTCTAGGTCTGACTTTTTAAGTAAAGGTTTAATGACTGACACTTTTAGTGCATCAGGTACGGTGCCATGCAATAATGAACTATTGATAATGTTTAGAATAGGAGCTGCAAGAACATCCATGGCACTTTTTACTAGTTTTGTTGGCACTGGATCTAGGGAACATGTAGTGGGCTTCATTTTAGTAATTAATAAAAAGTAATTCCTTTTTATTATTGCTATCTATTAATGTAGAATAGTATTCTGAGCGAGCTTTAAAGAGGGCTTTTTTATATTTATTAACACTCTCTGTGCATGCAATTTGAAAGACATGTAGCTTTGTTGTTCTCCATCTGTGCTCCAGTTTTCGACACTCTAATTTAAGAGCGCGAGTGTTTTCATTAAACCAGGGAGAGTTTCTATGTGCTTTGATCACTTTTGTTTTAAGGGGAGCCACTGTGTCCAGAGCATCTCTCAAGATCACATTATAATGTGATGTTAGCTGTTCTAAATTGTATTCCACATTTACATTTGATGTTAACTGATCTAAATGGTTTTCCACAATTACACTCGACTTACTCAAGGTATCTATAAATTTTGAAGCAGAATTACAATCTAGATGTCGCACCGTCTTTGTTTTAATCTGTGAGTGCATTGGCAAGGGCAGGACTAAATCAAATGTAATTAAGAAGTGATCGGAAATAACTACATTTAATGGAGTAATATTTAAATTGTGAATTTCAACTTTGTAAATTATAATTAAATCTAATGTGTGGTTATGATTATGAGTTGGACCTTTGACAATCTGACAAAATCCTACTGAATTTAACAAATAAGTAAAACATATGCTAAAAGTGTCAGTTTCCACATCAATGTGTACATTAAAATCCCCCATCAGTACAACGTGATCATAATTTATAGCCAAATCAGATAAAAGGTTGCTAAATTCAGTCATGAACAATGAATATGGCCCTGGTGGTCTGTAGACTAGCACTATCATTGTGTTGGAACCTGTTTTAATATTTAAAATGAATGCCACAAAGGATGTAAAGTTGCCTACATTTTTAGAAGTGATTTGCATTTTGTTACAATTAATTATTCCAAGGCCTCTTCCTCGGCCAGAATCTCTAGACTTATGAAGGAACGAGTATCCATCTGGTGACGCCTCAGCTAGGGGAACAGTGTCACATTTACTAAGGCAGGTTTCAGTGAGAAGACACAGATCAGATTTTGTACCTAATATAATATCATTTACCAAAACAGCTTTAGTGCCAAGAGAGCGAATGTTCAATAAACAGCATTTAAAACTGCATGGTTCTTCCTGAGCTGGTGATATATTTTTTGTTTTAATTTGAAGTAAATTTCTATTACAGATGCCCCTGGTGGAGGGTCTGGTTTTATCCCTTGGTCTAATTATACAGCTTATTTTTTGGTTATCAATTAATTTAAGGTTTGTATCAAGACTAAATTTACTGGATGCCCCACGACAAGGGTTTTGGGTAACAGCTTCAGGAAAATATAAGGTGGGATAAACAGATTTTACAGAACATAACCAAGATATTTTGTGATACTCAACCCTGGAATGATGTCTCCTTTGTGCCTCTATCTGTCAGCTCTCATTGTGCCAAGTTTAAAGTCACATTCCATAGCATTGCAAAGTCCTACTATTGTAACTATTGTGAGTGCCATGGAGGACAGAAGGACATCACAACTGAACGACTGCATGGCCTCCTAACACGATAGAAGGTGCCAGGGGACGGTCAAGCGGAAGCCAGAGGCCTGAAGCAGTTCCATCCCCCATACATCAGGTGGCAGAGGTCTGCTGAAGGAGTCCCAGCTTGGACACACGCAAGGAGGGGTTCATGCAAAATGGAATCTGGATGTGCACCACTGTCAGGCTCCCTGTGTCTGTCTGTACTGCTTCTCAAAATCCTGGAAGTGCTTCCCACAAGTCATTGGTCAAGGTCACATAAGCCATTCTGGGTGCAGAATAAAAGGATCCTGCTGCCTTACCTTGAGGAGTCAGAGCTGGGAGGCAGTGGGTGACACTCACCTGGAATTCCATTACTTGAAGGATAATTGGTTGTGCCTTATTGTTCAAGGTGCTTGGAGAAAAATTCATTATTTGACCCTGTGATTGTGTTGGAAATTATTATTTGCCACCAGAATAGAGAAAGCTTACATTTTGTACACTGATTGGGCACAAAACTGTCTTAAACTTGAAAACAAAGGGTACTAGTGAGGGGACTTTTTTCAAATTTAGATGATATTAAAAGTTGTTGCCCTCTGTGATTGGTGCCACGGCAGCTGCTTCTTTTAATATACAGAAATGATCGGCACAGGGATATAATCAATAAGCTGGTTAATATTGCAGATAATGGCAAACTAGGAGAAAAGGCAGACAGTGAAGAATCAGTTAAATAATTGTTAGAGAGGAATACTGCATAGCATACTGACTTAGGCAGATTTGTTTAAAATAAATTTTAATGTACATTAAAGTTAAAGCATTAAGTGTGGAATATAAAAATATTACATTAAATCCTGGATGCTCACCAGGATTATATAGTAACTTGTAAGCCTTTGAAGCCCATCATCCTGCAATGAGAAGGATTATGCGTGTGTCACTAATATTCTGTGCTCTGCTTACTGTACTGTCCTGCGGCCCTGGGCTGAGTAGGTGCCACACCAGGATGTAATGCAGCTGGGGATTCTGATGTTCCTCTGGCAATACAAACATGGCATGTGTGTGATTGAGACCTGTGAGGGATGGCACCACTTTCAATGTGGGTTACTGTCTTGTGCCTTGTAATGGCAATGCTGGTCCTGGTCAGATTTGAGTCTGAAATAGATACATCAGGCTTAGGAAAACTTCTTTTTTTTTTTAAGAAGACTAGTGATGAGTAAAATAATTTCTGAGAAAATAAAGTTACAGTGAAAGCTGCAGTTCATAAAAAACTTTGTCTTAACACCATTTGCACATTACTTTTCTATTTTATCTGTAACATTATTCTCCAGGTGCAAATCCTGGTGCAGAGCTTGGAAAAATGAACTGGCAGCATGAATGTCTAAGTAGGCAAGAAGTAGTAAAAAGCACTTTGAGCTTTAGGGAAGGAGATGTGGAATATTAGGGCAGTGTTGACAGCCTAGGGAAGACAAAGTGACTACGGCCGTGGTAGAAACCATTTTGCATTTTATTAATTTAGAGAATTCATACAAAAGAAGTTTTGGGTAATAACGTGACCAAAATGCACATGAACAAAATGAGTTCTCCACAGGTTGGCTGGGCTTTGCCTTAGAGAGGGTGAGAAGTGCAAACATCTTGGATAGGCTTGTAGTAGAGTCGCTGTGTGACCTGACATTTGCACCATTCACATATGAGCGCCGACAAAATAGCGCCGATTAAAATGCGGCGTCAAAATCGCGAAAGTTTCATTAAATATGAATTACTAGTTTAAAGCATATATAATTATGTTTATTTTAGAAGCCAATATTATGAGACGTGGCATGCCATAAGCACGGCATGGAGATAGTCCTTAAGATCACACCCTGCATATGTAGGAAGAATTGCAGCAAGACGTCTTAATAGTTGAGCGTATTTAGACTTGCTGGCTGCCTGACTGCTGGTAATTCTGTTTTGTATACGACGTGTTATGCCAATCCTTGACTGAGTTATTTGTTCGCGGTATGCCATCAGCAGTTATAACTGTTATAACATAGCACATAATGTGTACATAATGCGCACGTACGCATCCCACTCTCTTGGCCTCTCTCGCGATTTTGTCGGCGCACATTTGTCGAAAACCAGTTAGCGGGTTTGTCGGCGCTCATTTGTCCATCGCAGTTTTGTCGGGGCGCATATGTCTATTGCGCTTTTGTCGGTGAACCGAGTCTCTGACCCTCTACATCAAGAGGAAACAATTGAGGCTTGTTCGGACATCTGATACGGATTCTCCTGGATGCCTCTCTGTGCAAGTTTAAAAGGCACGATCAGCTGTGAGGAGATCCTGGGGAAGATTTTGGGCTTGTTGAGAGGTTATATCTCACAGGTGGTCCGGAAATGCCTAGGGATCCCAAAGTATGAGTTGACAAGTGTGACTGGGAAAAGGAAGTATGGGCCTCACTGCTACGACTGTTGCCCTAACGAACCAGCTTCAGATAAGCGGTGCAAAATGAATAAATAAATGCCAAATTAATTTTGGGGACAATTTGGCTTAAATGAATGTGAAATTATGTTGTTTTTTTATATCATTTAAGCAGACATACTGAATTATTCAAGAAGAAAGCCAAGATCTTGGTCTGAAAGTCTCAGCTTCTGCTGCCATCATCATTATTATTATTAAAGAGGATTGCATGTCTCACTAAAGAACATAAACACAAGTTGTCTCCAATGGTTTCCATTTTTTTTTAATCTTTTATAGAATTTACTAACAGTATATAACATTCCATGCAATCAAGTCAACCTTAACAAAGCTAAATTCAATTCAACTCGCACCCATGAGAAAGAGAGGAAGGCCAACAGCCCGAGTAAAAGTTTGAGGGTAGTAAATAGGAATAAGAGTTCTTTTCCCCTTGTGACAGATAAGGGTTTGCTCGGATCCTTGTACCATCAGACTACACGTCAGACACCAGGTAAAAGTCCAATAATAAGATTTATTATAACAATAAAGTGCACAAAGCATGCTCCTCTTCACAATTCTCAATAACAAAAAACAATCACAAATAACAATCCACCTCTCCCGTGACGCTGAGCCACCCTGCCTCCCAACTCAGCTCATCTGTCTGGGATCTCCCACAGTCCTTTATACTCCTCGACCCGGAAGTGTTTCTGAGCCCTCAGTCCATGTGATTATCCAACACTTCCGGGTCGGGTAATCTTCTCTTTTCTTCAGCCCGGAAGTATATCATTCCTTCCGTTTCCACGATTGACAAACACTTCCGGGCTACAAGGAAAGTATAAGTCTCTGGGCCTCCCTACAGCGTCCTCCGGAGGCCCCCATGGTATCCAGCAAGGCTGTGGTGAAAAACTCAAAGTTCCATGATGCCCTGCTAGAATTCGGAGCCCTTCCACATTGCAGGGATGGCTCCATCTGACGGTTTGGGGTTGTTGGCTGGGATACATGGCCGGCAATCCCTCACACCCTATAGGAATACTTATTCTAAGATGTTATTGATTAGATTTTGCCAGGTTTTAAAAAAGTTTTCAACATATCATCTAAGTGAGAACCTGATTTTTTCCAGTTTCAAAAATTATTTAACATCAGTTACCCACTGACTTCATAGAGATGGGTTGGGATTCATCCAGTTGAGCAAGATAAGGCAATGTGCTAGTAGTGTAGTAAAGGTAATTACAGTTTGTTTGTCCTTCTCCACTTTAAGCCCATCTGGGAGCCCATCAAACACAGCTGTTAATGGGTTAGGAGTGATTGTGACACCAAAGTTGTCTGATAGGGATTTAAAGATTTTTTTCCAGAATGTTATTAATTTGGTGCAGGCCCAAAACATGTGGCCCAGTGAGGCTGGAGTTCGATTGCAACGCTCACAGGTTGGGTCTTGACCTGGAAACATTTTAGACAACTTTAGGTGAAATAGATGCTCTCAATAAAAGATTTTAAGTTGAATAATTGTATGCTTCGCACAATGGAGCGCGAGTGAATTCTGTGTATGGCAGCCTTCAACTCCTCTTCTGAAACGATGAGCAAGAAATCCTTTTCCCACTATACTCTGTGATCTTTGAAAAGAAGGGCCTTTAAAATGCTTTTAAATGTTGTCTTTCAGTCTTTAAGACTGATCAATATTTCTTCTGGAATAGAAATAGATGGGAGATGAGGAAAATTGGCCAGATTTTGTTTAGCAAAGTTTCTAATTTGGAGATAAAGAAAAAAATTGTGTTGATTTGAAGCTAATTTTGGAGTGTAATTGTTGGTAGTATGACGTTATTTATATAAAAATCTCTAAATGATTTAATCCAAATATTAAAAACTGTGTAAGTTTAAGAGTGTGGAAAAAGGTGGTTATCATGTAGAGGTGCCTAAGATAAAAGCTTCTCTAACTTGAAGTGCTTCCTACATTGGTTCCGTATCCTGAGTAAATGAAGTACAATTCGGTTATTAGTATGTTGATGATACCTTGTGCTTCCTGTTGTACAAAATAAGGAATATAAAGAAGTACTACAGGATCTCATTTTTATTGAAGGCCAAGCTAGTGTGTATTCATCTAGTTGTGTCAATGTCCAAGTTTTTATAGCTTCCATATTGGCTTCCCAGTAATAAAATTGAAAATTAGGTATAGCCATGCCACCTTCTGCCTTAGGTCTTTGTAGGGTCGCCCTTTGGATTGCGTGGATATATCGAATTCCAAATAAATTAGGTTATGATTGAATCTAATTTCTTAACAAAAGATATGTTAATGTATACGGGGATATTTTGAAATAGAAACAGAAGCTTAGGGAGGATATTCATCTTGATAGTGTTAATTCTCCTTGCTAAAGTAAGATGGAGAGAAGACTATCATTGCACATCTTATTTAAGTTTTTCCATGCAGTCAGCGATATTTTGTTGAAAGAGAGCTGCATGTTTACTTGTGATGTTTAACCCTGGGTATTTAAACTGATCTGTAATAATGAAAGGAAAGGTGTCGAATCTAATGTTGTTTGCTAGAGAATTCACTGGATAAAGCACATGTGTGTTCAAATTAATTTTGGGTCCAGATATCTTCTGAAATTCTGATAGTTCAGTTAGGGCTGCAGGCACATCATTTTGTGAGTCTGATATGTACAGTACCGTATCATCTGCAAGTAGTAATATTTTCTGTTCAAGTCCTTTTCTGAAAATCCTTTATTTCTGATGCATTCTGAAAGTTAGCAGCCAATGGCTTGATTGTGATTGCAAATAGCAGTGGTGACAGGGGCATCCTTGTCTAGTGTCGCGTTCTAGTTTGAATTCGTCTGAAGTAAAGTTGTTAATAAATATCGAAGCTTCTGAAATGGAATACAGTAGTCTGATCCATGCACATATGTTTGGGCAGAACCCATATTTATGCAATGTGGTGAAGAGGTAATCCCATTCAACCATATCAAATACTTTGTCTCCATCCAAGGATAATAAGATCTCTGGATTGTTAGACTTTATGGGTAAATATATATTACATTAAATAGCCATTGGAAGCTAAGTGTCTTCCTTTAATAAATCCAGTTTAGTCATGTGATATTACTGAAGGGAGCACTTTCTCAGTCTTTCTAGCTAGAACTTTGGAGAGTATCTTAACATCATTATTCAGAAATGTGATTGATCTGTATGACACACATTGTAATATCCATCCATCCACCATCCATCCATTATCCAACCCGCTATATCCTAACTACAGGGTCACAGGGGTCTGCTGGAGCCAATCCCAGCCAACACAGGGCACAAGGCAGCAAACAAACCCTAGGCAGGGTGCCAGCCCACCACAGGGCATACACACACACACACACCCACACACCCACACACCAAGCACACACTCGGGACATTTAGAATCGCCAATGCACCTAACCTGCATGCCTTTGGACTGTGGGAGGAAACCGGAGTACCCGGAGGAAACCCACGCAGAAACGGGGAGAACATGCAAACTCCACACAGGGAGGACCCAGGAAGCGAACCCGGGTCTCCTAACTGCGAGGCAGCAGCGCTACATTGTAATATGTCCTTATTGTTCGTAGGAAAAATGGTAATTAATGCTTGGCAGAAAGTTTGAGTTAAAATCTTATTGGCTCTGGCATCCATAAATGTTGGCAATAACAGCAACAGCAACATTTATTTATATAGCACATTATTATAAAAAAAATATGTAGCTCAAAGTGCTTTACATAATGAAGAATAGAAAAATAAAAGACAAAGTAAGAAAATAAAATAAGTCAACATTAATTAACATAGAATAAGAGTAAGGTCCAATGGCCAGGGTGAAAAGAAAAAACAAAAAAAAAACTCCAGACGGCTGGAGAAAAAAATAAAATCTGTAGGGATTCCAGACCATTAGACTGCCCAGTCCCCTCTGAGCATTCTACCTAACATAAATGAAACAGTCCTCTTTGGATTTAGGGTTCTCACGGAATGACTTGATGATGATGGTCACGTAGACTTCTGGCTTTTAATCCATTCATCATTGTTGGAGCATCATGATGCTTTGAGTAGGTGGTGGTGGTGCAGGCCACCACCACAAAAAAAACGGAAAAAGAAACAGAAGAGAGAGTAGGGGTCAGTACGAATTTTAGAGCCACCATGAATAGGAGGACTAAGTTTGGGAACAACTCTAACCTCTCTCTCTCTCATTCCTCCTAGGGCACGAAACAGAAGCAGAAAATGGCCGACGATGGGGTAACTCGTGTTGAAATCATAGTTGAAGAACAGATTCAGAAACTCCTGTCCCGATGGAGATACCTTAGAGATCTGAAGGCCCGGCTGCTGGATAAACTGTCCTCGCCATCTGTAACCGGCGAAACATCAACCCTGCGTTGTGCCGACCTCACCCCCGCGTCTCGTAGGAGCGACGCCGTTGATGACCTCCGTGGATTTCAGCTATGCAGGCGGGGGTTCAAGGCCAGAGCACCTCCATCGGCACAGGCGAGCATCCTATCTCTGAACCGGTTTGACCCTCTCCGCGTCCCCAGTTCGCCTTCAGCCCCTGGTGATGTAATAGTGGTAGGTGATTCTATCGTTAGAAACCTTAATATCGCATGCCCTAATGCAAAATCGTTTGTTTCTTGTTTTCCCGGTGCTCGTGTCCGAGATGTGATGAGACGTGCACCAGCAGTCTACGAGAAACACAAGGAGAGGGCAGTTGCAGAAATCGTTCTGCATGCCGGTGTAAACGATATAAGGCACTGACAATCAGAAATCCTGAAGGCTGACTTCGCAGCTTTGATTAAAGATACGAAGGAGAGGACCCCATCAGCAAAAATCTTCATTTCGGGTCCACTACCTCTCGTCAGCCGATCCAACGAGTACTACAGTCGTCTGCTAGGATTGAACAACTGGCTACAGGGTTTCTGTAAGAAGAAGGATGTTGGTTTCATCAACAATTGGAATCTCTTTTTGGAAAGGCCGCGTTTCTTCAAGCATGATGGCCTGCATCCGAACAGTTTCGGTGCCCGGGTCCTCTCCGAAAACATATCGAAGGTAATTCGTTTATCTTGACTATCTATCTCTGCTCTTAACCCCTTCCGAAATGATACTGTTGTGCTAGGACATGATAAGTGTTTAATAGAATCTTCCGTTAAAGTGCACAATACTGTAATAAGCAATCTCAATGCACGTAGAAAATCTAGGAAACACAGCATAAACTCCAATAATGTAATTAAAATTTCTATTTTAGAGGAACAATGTATTAAAACTATAAAAACAGATCACAGATTAAACAAAAAATACACACAGAGCGCTAATAAAAATAACTTAGTTCCTATTCCAAATATCAATAACGCACATAGTACTCATCTCTGCACCTCTGAAACATTAAATATGGCATTATTAAATGTTAGAGCTTTAACCAACAAAACGTTTTTTATCAACAATCTTATTAATGATAAAAAAATAGATTTTATTGCACGTGAAACTTGGCTTAACTCAGACGGCACAGCTGTTTTAATCGAATCTGCGCCTCCGGATTACAGTTTTACTCGTGCAGACTGCCAGGGAAAAAGGGGAGGCGGTTTAGCGAACATTTACTCGAGCCAGTTAAAATGTAAAGATGTCAGCTTTGGTAAGTTCAAGTCCTTTGAGTATCTCGCCGTTGGTATCATGGAGATTCTCAAGTTCTAGTATTATCCGTGTATAGACCTCCAAAATTCAACGCGTCTTTTTTTGAGGAATTCTCTGACTTAATGTCAATTTTAATTACTAACTCTGACACACTCCTAATAGTTGGCGACTTTAATTTTCATATAGATAATCAGTGTGATCTAAAAGTAAAAGAATTTATGAACCTCCTGGATTCTTTTGATTTGAGACAGCTCGTAAATCAGCCTACACATAAAGCAGGTCATACGTTAGACTTAGTGATTACTAAAGGACTGAAAGTTGATATAAAGCAGATCATTGATATTGGTGTATCAGACCATTTTCTTCTACTTTTTAATATAGAAATAATGATAAAAAAACAACCATAAGAAGCATATTGTTAAAAAATGCTTCTTTGACTCGGCAGCAGCTTTAAAACTTACAAACATTCTAAGCAATCAGTCCGTTTATAGTGCCAACTATAATAGTGAGGATAATGTAAATAGTAAGGTCGAAAGATTTAATACTAAAGTGAGATCGTAGAGAATAAGACTCTGGGATTACTAGCATTGTTATTTATAATCTTAGAGAAATTGCAGCGCCTCTCAAGACGGACAGTGTTATTGTATTCTGTTATTTTAACTTTTAATATTTCATAGTGGATAGTTAGTTTAGTCTTCCTCCATTTACGCTCAGCTCTATGACATGTTCTCTTCAAATCCGACACTCTATCTTCCATGGTATAATAATGCTAGAAGATTTTTTAACTGTCTTTTCAGGTGCAACTCTGTCAACAGCAGCTCTCACTTTAGAATTAAATCTTTCCACCTTACTATTTACATTATCCTCGCTATTATAGTTGGCACTATATTAAAACAGCCGCGCCGTCTGAGCTAAGCCACGTTTCACTTAGTGCAATAAAATCTATTTTTTTATCACTAATAAGATTGTTGATAAAAAACGTTTTGTTAGTTAAAGCTCTAACATTCAATAGTGCCATATTTAATGTTTCGGAGGTGCAGAGATGAGTACTATGTGCGTATTGATATTTGGAATAGGAACTAAATTATTTTTATTAGCGCCGCTCTGTGTGTATTTTTTGTTTAATTTGTGATCTGTTTTTATAGTTTTAATACATTGTTCCTCTAAGATAGTAATTTTAATTAGACTATTGGAGTTTATGCCGTATTTCCTAGATTTTCTACGTGCATTGAGATTGCTTATTACAGTATTAATGTTGTGCACTTTAACGGAAGATTCTATTAAACACTTATCATGTCCTAGCACAACAGTATCATTTCGGAAGGGGTTAAACACACACACACACACACATATATACAGTATATGTATATGTATATATATATATATATATATATACACACAAACACATATAGACACATATATATATATATATATATTGTCAGGGATGCCAGGGGCGACGACCTGGCCGGGACGCCTTGGAGGACCGGAAGAGGGCGTGCGCCCACCTCAGACCACGTGGGGGCAGCCATTCTGGTGCTTCCGGGAGTACAGCCGGCACTTCGGCCACACGGGGGCGTGTCGGCAGGAAATTGCCGGGAAGCACCTGGAGCACATCCGGGTGTGGATAAAAGGGGCCGCCTCCCTTCATTCGATGCTGGAGTCAGGTGGAAGTAGGACAAAGAAGGAGAAACGAGAGTGGAGGAGGCCCAAAGAAAGGCAAAGTGTGTCAGAGGCCTGGACTTTGGGGACTTGTGGGGTTTGTGTGCACTTTTGGAACTGTAAATATTGTAAATAAACGTGTGGTGGTGGAATTACAACATGTCTGCCTGTCTGTGTCTGGGGCTCGTTCACTATATATATATATATATAATGTAGATAGGTATATACTGTATATATATATGTAGGTATATATATATATGTAGAGTTATATATATATATTTATATATATATATATATTTGTAGATATACATGTTGTGGTCCAGGAGGACCAGAGGAGTTCTTGTGCCTCCTCCAGACTGCGAGGGGGCGTCCGTCCTGATTATGTTGGGGGCCTCGGGTACAGGGCTTGGAAGCCCAGCCCTGTAGGGACCCGTGGCCACTGCTAGGCGGCGCCCAGGTGCCTGAGGAACCCTGGAGCTCAGCAATTCCGCCACACCAGGAAGTGCTGGGGGGAAGACGGCAGTGGACACCCGGATGGCTTCCGGGTGCGCAGCCGGCACTTCCGCCACACTGGGGTGTGGCTAGGACTGATTGCCGGGAAGCAGCTGGAGCCCATCCGGGTTTTCATTTAAGGGGCCGCCTCCCGCCAGTCAGAGGTGGATGTCGGGTGGAAGAGGACGGGCATGGAACCTGAGGCGGAGGAGCCAGTCAGTCAAGTCGTGGGCTGTTGGAAGGGGGGGAGAGCAAAGCCGATACCGCAGAGAAAAGGGGGCGGGACGCATCGGCAGCGATGTTGATCAGTACTGCCTGTCAGGCAGACCTGCCCACCACACGAGAGGCTACTGCAATGACTGACAGCGGGGCGAACGAGCGTGCGGGGAGGCAGCAGGTGGAAACCGTCTGCCAAACAACCCCGCCCTGACCGCCAGCGCCGGTCTTGCTGCAGTCCAAAGGGACGCAGACAGTGTGGGGTCCCTCCTTTTCCCATAGGGGGACTTAGACCGCCAGTGCGTCCCAAAGAAAGAGGAGGAACCAGAAGAGAAAACCTGAACCTCCTTACAGGATAGAGTGTATGCCTGATGGCTTGGGGCCGCAGGAGGGCTGCACTGCAGAGGGGCGGATCCGTCACGGGCCCTCCTCGGAGGGGGCGAAGGGGCAGGGGTTCCCTGCCTGCTTCCGCTCACCTCGGGGCCGTACTGGAGGGGGTCGGCTATGTTATAACTGTGGCCGCGGTGGCCATGTCTGGTGGTGTTGTCCCGAAGGACGTTGAGGCAACGCCCCCAGACCTGTTCTTTATGTTTCCTTAGGGTGCAGCCGCGGAACCAGGGGTACCGACTCCCCATCCTGGAGAAGACCGGCCCTCGCGGGGCAGGCCGATGAGCCCCACAAGCCTCATCTGAGGGAGGGGCAGTGTGACGGACAGCCGGGTCCCATGCCCGGCCGGGACGCCTCCGCTGCATACATCCCGGGGGAGCCACCATGGAACATGCAATACTTTCCCCGGGGCGCCTGGGGGCAGTCTCCCTGGCCGTGGGTCCTTCCTCAGTCTCTCCCGTGGCTTCTCCGGTTGGGAGATGCGGTGGCCGCTAGGGGGTGCTGCGGAGAGCCAGCCGCCACATCGGACGACTTACCAGCCCCACCCGGAGGTTCAATTAAGGCCAGCTGGTCAGGCATCTGGAGCACTTCCGTCTGGGCTATAAAGCAGGCAACCTCCCTCCATTCGGGGCAAGAATCGGGAGGAAGAGGACGCGGATGCCTTGGAGGATTGGTGGTGCCAGAAAGGCTTGTATATAGTGTGAGTTTTGTGCTTTGGGACTGTCTATTGCCTGTGGGTCACGGGGAAGACGTGCGCCCACGGGTGAAGGAAAAAAGAATAAAGCCTGTGTGTTTTATACACGTGCCTCTGTGTGGTCTGTTCCTTGGTCGGGCGCTATACAGCGCCTTTTACAGTGGCGTAGTCGTGCGGATGGTCCGTCTGGTACAAGATGGGAACCTGTTTTAAAAACAATTATTTCTGTGGACGGCCCGGCGCAGCAGCGGACCCCACACACTCGCCGCGGGAGCGGCGCATGCACAACCCCGTGGGAGTGGTTCACCCCACGGAACGCCGCCGGATCGCATTATGGCCGAGCTTCCCAGGTGCGGAGGAAGGACAATGGGCGTTGCTGGAGTGCAGAAGGCGCACGTCGCGGCAGGCCGCCTATCGAGGCCATGCTGGGGACGTTTCCCCGGACAGACAGGACCCGGGAGGTAAGTTTCCTGCTTGCAGGGGAAGGGCCCGCGTCTGTTTTTTCTTCGACAGGCAGGGGCTGCCCCGATCCTTGTCGGTGGCAGGGGCCTGTCGAACCGCGGCGCCTCGTTAACGCCGCAGCAGCTGGGAGAGCTGCTGAGAGGGAGACGCTGCAACCTGAAGAGCCAGCATGCCGCCACACTGGGGAGGAAAGAGCCAAAATGGCCGCGGGCCAGATGTTCCGCCCGCTGACAGGCACGGGATTGGCCGGTGTGTCTTGTGTGCCTGCCAATGATTGGATGGAGGCGGGACCAAGGAATGCCAGTCTCGTGCCTCGAAGAGACCCGACTGGGCCAGAGGGAGTGGCCCACAGGAGGCAGGCGACGAGTGGTGCTGATGGACAGGTAAGCCCACCGGCGTCTGTCTCACTGTTTCCGCCAGCGGGACGGGGGCAGGACGGGGGCTGATGAGTGCCCTGGGTCCTAGCGCCCTGTGCTCCAAGCCTGCGGCAGTCTCCCGTCGCTCTGCAGGGACGCAGACGGGGCTGGATTTGAGCTGTTGCCATGCTCAGACCAAGACCGTCAAGGCGTCCAAGAGGAGAAGGAGGAACCGAAGGATGAATGCCGGTTCCTCCGATAGGAAGGGGTGTCTCGCTGGGTGCGAGCGTCCATAGAAAGGCCGTCCTCTGCGGAGGCAGAGGGAATCCCCTGGGCGGCTGTGAGAGCGGAACCACTGAGAGCAAGAGGACGGGCATGGAACCTGTGGTGGAGGAGCCAGTCAGGCAAGTCGTGGGCTGTCAGAAGGGGGTGAGAGCACTGCTGGTACAGAGACCGACAGGACGCTCGGGGTGAGTGTCCTGGCAGTGCTTCTGGCCCTCCCTTTTCTCTTTTTACAGGTCCGAAGCCCAGACGAGCGCTGGAGCCGACGTCGTTTGGGACCTGCCCTCCTCGAACGGGCCGCTCCCCGGGAGGGCTCCCCGCCGGGAGGCCGATAGTGACCCAGCTGGTGGGCACGGCGGGGTCGAGAACGGTGCAGACCAGAGGGGCACGTTTGCGTCGGAGGGGGTGCCAAACTGAGATGTCCCAGGGTGCCGTGTTGGACCCTGGGAACATAGTAGGACCCTCTCTGGGGACGTGCTGCCCTTTCGGGGAGTGTTGCTCGGACCCACGTGTCTTCGCTAGCAGTGGGGCAGTGTGGACATGTTGTGGTCCAGGAGGACCAGAGGAGGGCTTGTGCCTCCTCCAGACTGCGAGGGGGCATCCGTCCTGGTTATGTTGGGGGCCTCAGGTACAGGGCTTGAAAGCCCAGCCCTGTAGGGACCCGTGGCCACCGCCAGGCGGCGCCCAGGTGCCTGAGGAACCCTGGAGCCCAGCACTTCCGCCACACCAGGAAGGGCTGGGGGGAAGACGACAGGGGACACCCGGACAGCTTCCGGGTGCGCAGCCGGCACTTCCGCCACACTGGGGTGTGGCTAGGACTGATTGCCATGAAGCAGCTGGAGCCCATCCGGGTTCCCATTTAAGAGGCGGCCAAGAGAGATAGAGGCACAGTGACTGAGAAGCCTGGACTTTGGGGAATCAGTGCAAGAGGCACTGGGGTTTGTGCACTGTAAATACTGTACATAATTCTTGTAAATAAACGTGTGTTGGGTGAGATACGATGTCCGTCTGTCTGTGTCCGGGTCCCAGTCCACAATGTAGATATGTATATGTAGATATGTATATACAGTATATATATATATATATATATATATATATATATATATATATATATATATATATATATATATATATATATATATATACATATACATATCTACATATACATATACATATCTACATTGTGGATTATATATATATATACATATATATTTGTGTGTGTATATGTATGTGCATATATGTAGATGTGTGTGTGTATATATATATATATGTTTATGTATGTGTGTCTGCGTGTATATATACATATATGACAGCAACACTCATAACAGTGACAAAACAATTACATTGACAATCATGTTACGTTATTTTTAAAATGTTTCCTTTTTTTCTTCATAACTTCTTTAACACAGTACTTCTCCGCAGCTTTGCGCGGGTATTTTGCTAGTATTTAATAAAATTCAGCAGGTTAGATATCCAGGCCTAGTGCATTATCACTCTAAAGTAATATTATAGCTTCTAGTAATTCCGATAGTGTCCGAGGTTTATGCAGTTCCTCTGCACTGAGTATCTAACTGTGGTATCTGTAATGTATCTAAAACATATTAGATTGTGTCTTCTTGTTGATGGCAGATATTTCATTCTGAACTTCGTGCTTGTGGGTTTGTTCAGCTAAGATCTTATTAACCTTCTCTCCATGTTTATAGTAATGATCTAGTGGTTCTATAACAGCCATAAAACACAATCACTCACAGAAATCTCTGAAATCAAAAGAATCTAAGTTATCAATCTGGATTGACAAAAGAAGATGCAAGGAATAGGTATGCATGACTACTTTATTAAAATTTGACTACACAGGGATTTTAATGAGGCTTCAGTGGATCCTTGACGTCTCTTCATCTGAGAAGAAACAAGAAACAAAAGATCAATGAGCAGATTACAGCAAACATAACAATTAAACATTCAATGAAATGACTGCAGGACATCAAATGGACAAAAAAGCCAGTTGTCAGTTGAGGGGATGAGACTAAGGAGCCAAGATGGGTTTTGACACACAAGAGATGTTTTAACAAACTTAAGTAAAAATGAGTGAAATGATTCTCACAAAAAAATGATTTTACAAAAAACATCAGAAGCCTAAGAAATTTACCAAACAAGATGAGACCACTCAGCCCATCAAGCCTGCTTGTTTAGCTAATAGCTAAGCTGCTCCAAGTCTGTGTGAAATGCACTGGATTCAGAAAGTATTCAGGACCCTTCACTCTCTACACTCTACACACTATGGTGTTGTAGACTTCATTTCCAATGGATACATTTTCCATTTTTGTATATCAGTCTGCATTCAGTAACCCAAAATGACAAAGTGAGAACATATTTTTCAAAACAGTTCGGAGATTATGTAAAAATCATCATGAAATGTGAAATGGAAGAAGTTTGCAACCACCAGGACTCTTCTTAAAACTGGCAGTTCAGGCAAACTGAGAGACAAGACAAGAAGGGTCTTAGACAGAGTGGCCAGTAAAAATCCAATGATCATCTGCTGAGATGTGATAATCTGTGAGAAGGATGACTACCTCAACCACATTTCATCAATCAGTCATTTATGGTAGAGAGGCTTGACAGAAATCAGACTTGAGTAAAAGGCATATGACAGTTTAAACTGCCCTTAAATTCTGAGGAAAAAGATTCTCTGGTCTTAGGAGACAAAAACGGAACTCTTTGAACCTGCCTGATACCATCCCTATGGTGAAACATGATGGTGGTATTATCATGTTATGAGGATGCTTTTCAAAGGGACAGGGAGAAAGGTGAGAATTGAGGTAAAGATGAATGCAACAAAATACAGAGAGGGCCTTGAAGAAAACCTGCTCCAGAATGAATGCCACCTTAGACGGGGTGACGGTTCACCATTCAGCATTACAATGACTTGAAACGTACAACAAAAACAAAGCTGAACTGGCTTAAGGACAAGTGTCTTAGTGTCCTTGAGTGACCCTCCTATTGTGTATTCAAACCTTACATTTTTACTTCCTAAATGTAATACTTTATTACTGGCATTGAATTTAATCTGCCTTAGCATGTATGCTCTGCAAGTCCCTCTGTGATGGTTCAATGGATTCCCAATTATCTGGCACTCCACCAGGCTTGGCATTATCTCCAAACTTAAGCAGCGTGTTATTTATATTGAAATCAAATTATTTATGTAAATTAAAAATAACGACCTTAGTGCTAATCTATGCTGGACACCACACTTAACATCACCTACTTCTAATAAGCTTCCTCACACCATGACCTTCTGCTTCTTGTGTCTGAGCCAATTCTGCACCCATCTACACACCACAACCTGAACACCTGCATATAGCACCTTTTGAAATAATTTCTGAAAGTCAATATCAATAATCTGCAGTGGGCTGGTGCCTCGCCCGGGGTTTGTTTCCTGCCTTGTGCCTGGTGCTGGCTGGGATTGGCTCCAGCAGACCCCCATGACCCTGTAGTTAGGATATAGCAGGTTGGATAATGGATGGATGGATGGAATATCAATAATATCATCTGCTCCATTCTGATTGTATCTTGTTGTTCCCATCCATCCATCCATTTTCCAACTCATAGAATTCCTGCCTGTTAGTGAAACACAACCTCCCTCTTTTGAACTCATGCTGACTGTTCAGTAAAATTTCTGCCCTTCTTCCATGTTCTCATTCTCAATGTGAACGATTTGGTTTTAAGTTCTACATTGTATACAAAGCAAGTTCTGGGAACGTGTGACACTGGATACTTCACAGAAGTAAATGGACCAACTGAGATGGCAGATAGAGTCAATACGGCTTTGCTAAATAATCTGTGCTGTGACTGGCAGACCCTTTTCGTGACGAAGGTTACTGTATAATGAAGGAAAGTTTCTATTCTACACCTGAACTGTGTGAGATTTTACTTCAAATCAAAAACCGATGTATACAGCACTGTATGACTGAAGTGCCATGATATACCTGATCATTCCAGTCACATGAACACACCAACCTGAAACATGGTGCAGTGTCTGTGCAGCAAGAAGGCACAATGATTTCAATGAAGTGGAAGGACAAAAAAGACGTCTGCCACCCAGACACTGATCACAATGCAGCAACTGTCAATGTGCATGTTGGGGAAAATGTGGAAGTAAGCCTGGTGCTATGGTAGGTTACAAAACAACACAACAGGCAGCGTTGATCATGTAGGTATTAACATTCTACCCTGTGTAGAGGGGCAAAATAAAGGTGCCAGAATAAAAGTAGACTGTTTGGGGTGGCAAGTGGGTAGAAAAAACTGTTTAATTTCAACAAGAAGCAAGCAATGGAGCAAAACTAAAGGACTTTAATGTGTGTTTTCTTGTCAATAAATTGTTGTTTCAATCAACCATTTCAGATGGATGTTGTTTTGGCTCAGGGTAGAGCAGAAGCCTGGTCAACATCTAAAACGAGATGCCATCCTCTGTCAAAGGTCTCTTTTTATTTTGGACCAGAAGGGCCGGGGCTTGTTTTGTTTCAGTGCCCTCAAGGGATGGTTACTCAAGGCTGTGACAGAAGAAGGAAATAAGACTGGCACCACCAGCGCCCCCTATCTTCCTGAGGTGGTATTACTTTATATGTAGGCAAGACTGGAAGAAGACACTCTGGTGTGCATTTGTGACTCCTGTCATGCAGAGGCAACATAAAAATATATTACAAAAAAAAATTCTTTCGACATTTACTTGAACAGTGACTATGTGCATTGGTGACTGTTTCAAAACAAATTGCATGAAAGATGTGCACTAAATCTGCACCATTACCTCAGTGGACATGAGATGATTCCTTTCTACTGTAATTCTGTTAATATGTCGGCATTTACATGTTTTTGTTACACACAATTCATTTTTGAGTTGCTGACAATAAAGCTCAATCCCTTTTTGCCCATTTCTGTCACGCCAAGGTGGGTAACTAAAGACGACTGGGACACAGAAAAGGAAAAGACAGCGACAGAGTCATATAGTGTCTCACACTCAGTGCCTTACCTTTACTGGTTCATACAAATGGGAAGGTCTGTAAAATAAAGAAAGCATTAAAATGATGTACTCCAAAAAAAATGTCCACAACTCTGCTTAGGAATAAATTAAACACAAATAAATCAAAAATCTCAAGACTGAAAACTTCTACATTTCAAGTGGACATAAGAAAAGCATGAAAATTATAAGACCCAGGAAATTCACCAACCACTAATAATAAAAACATTTTTTTACATTTATATAGTGCTTTTCACTGCTCAAAGTGCTTTACGTAGTGAGTGGGGAGCCACTTCAACCAACATCAATGTGCAGCCTACATCTGGTTGATGCGACTGCCGCCACTTTTGTGCCATTACGCTCAGCACACATTAGCTGTTAGATGATGAAGTGCTGAGAGATAGTTAGCCAATTAGAGATGGAGGATGATTAGGGGGCCAGAATGACAAGGCCTTGGTGGCCAATTTAGCCAGGATATCAGGATACACCCTGCTCTTCATGAAGGATCTTTTATGATCACAGAGAATCAAGGACCTCAGTTTTACGTCTCATCCAAAAGACGGAGCCACATTTACAGCACTAGGCAAATCATCGCTGCTGTCTCAGATTGCAGATGGTCGCAGTTTCATATTTTCCATAGACTTACAGAACCTTCTTCAAGGAGCAATGAATATCCTCCATGTGTCCTGATAATTATACACACAGATATTGTACTATTTCAGCACTCCGCTGACATTTTCCACTGTCTTTTATCTTTGCTTTGCAGTGTAATTTCCAGTTTTATGCATCTTGTGTAAAAGAACAAAATTGCTCAGTTATTCTGTAATAACATTGAATTGAATTGAAAAAAAGGGCTACCAGGCCAAGGGTGGGTTCAGCTAAAGAAGTTAGTGCCAAAGAAGCAGAAGAAGAACAAGAGTGGGGAGAGGAAAGAAAAGTGTAAGTTAAAGGTAAGAGTGGGGACACTAAATGTTGGAACAATGACTGGGATTTGCCAGATTTGATGGTGTGATGGACGGCGCACATGAGGCAGTATGATGTAAGAATATTAGGAGACAACCTATCAGGAATACCTGCTCCCCGCTAGATGGCAGCATCCCTCGCTGATGCTACTTGTACTGACACTCGCAAGGCATGCTGGCCAATAAGACAGGCTTGTCAGATTCCCTGGGAGTGGCCAGGGGGTTACTGCAGGGATACATGATCGCTAATTTGTAGAACTTCTACTTGTACTGGAATGCTACAAATGGGATCTGCCCGGACATTGTAAGTACTCTCAGGTCTAAGATTAAAGGAGCTGCTCGACTTCATCCAGGTGAGTCAGAGTCAGGTGTGGTGATGGACTGGGAGATCAGAATCAGCAGGAGAATAAAACCAGAACAAGCAGCACCAGGAATGATTTAGAAAGAAAGTTTGAAATGCAGTGCAGTCATTTGAGAGGGTGTGGAGGAATGGCAGAAGAATAATAGCAAAGTTGTATTAAGAGAAATTGAAGAGATGTTGGGATAAGACGACAGAAAGGAGCCCAAATACGGACAAAGAGACATGGTGGCAGAACAGAGAGGTTGAGGATGTGATAAAGAAGGAGGAAAAGAAGACCTGGTACCACCACTGAGGGAGGAAGATAAATAAATTAATAGGCAGACAAACAAGCAGGCAGTGGCAAGAGTTCAAGGACAGACTTTTAAGGAGTTGCATGAAAAATTGGAGAGAAAAGTGGAGGAAAAAACACTTTTAGCATAGCAAAGAGTAGGAACAAGGAATAGAAGAATTTAGTCAGATAAAGCAGATAAAAGATGAGCAAGGTGTGGTCTTAAATAAGCATGATAGGATCAAGAATAGATGGAAGAGGAACTGTGAAAGGCTGTGGAATGAAGAAAATCCAAGGGTGCCATTAGGGGTTGGAGGCCCAAATGAAGGACAAGTACCAAGAGTAAGGATGGAGGAAGTAAAGGAGGCACTAAAAATAATGAAAACTGGAAAGGCAACAGAACAGGATGGATGGAGGATTGGCCAGGAACAGGAGAAGAAATTACATGTTGCAGAAATGAGAATGTTGAGCTGGATGTGTAGAAATACAAATAAGGACAGAATAAGAAATGAGACAATTTTACAACAGACAACAAGCTTACAACAAACATCATAGAAATATCTAAGAAAGTTCAGGAAAGTCGGCTGAAGTGCTATGGACATATGATGAGGAGAGACAATGAATATGTTGGTAAAAGAAAGGTGGGGGAAGGAAGAGAAAATCATGGGTGCCAAAGTGGAGGAGGATGGATAAAATAAATGAAGATCTGAATGAATGGAGTCTGACTAAGGAGGAGGTGCAGGACTGAGCAGAATGGAGAAGGTTAATAAATCACACTGACCCCCACGTTGAAGTGGGAAAAGATGAAGAGGATTAAGAAGACAGAAAGTAAGGAGAAATCCAGAAAGATTTTTCATAATTGGAGAACAGATATTAAAAATGGCTTATATCAGGTGGCGCCTTTTCAGCTGAAATATTTCTGGTTAACAGACAAGGCCTGTCCAGGAAGACCCAGGACATCACCCTGTTCCCGTTATTTTTTATTTCATTATTATCTGTGCAAGGAGTATCTTGTTTGCCCATTGTTACTGAAAGTTGACAAAATAAGTAGGGGCTGATGAGATGGCTGCATTACAAACTTGCCAGAACAATACGAGAGAAGATCCTCAGCACCTTGTGATGTCTATGAATCGCAGACTTCAAGCAGTCATTGCATGTTAGAAATATGCGACAAAGTCCTAAAAATGACGGCTTTAATAGACCTGCCATCGCTGAGTTACAAACATTATGGTGCACTGTAATCGAGTGACCATGTAGATAAACTGTCATTTCTAAATTGTATGACCGATATGTACGAGAGACCACTAATGTGAAAGTCTACAGCGTGCACTTTAATCACGTCTGAATGTTTTGAGTTGAGCTGAAGGGGAAATCAAATCTAAATTTGTTTTTGCTCCAAACAGTATGGAGAGCACTGTATGTGCTTTACTGTAATCACAAAATCTCATGGGAATTCATTACAAAACAAACCATATTAAATAATAAGTTAAAATTATTATAAGGTTCATATATTGTAATGTATGAAATTCTTACTTGGTAGGCAGACTAACCTATCCGGAGCTCCCTGAAAGAAAAAAATATTTTACTGATCAGAAGACTAAAGAACAGGACTTTGGTTTTCTATATCAGTGATAACTTCACATGACAAACACTGAACATTGACAATGAATTAAATTAAAAAAATAAAGAATCCCTGATGGGCACTCAGATGACTGAGAGATGTTCACAGCTGTAAGAGAGCAGCTGCTCCATGGTATGTGACGTAAAAGCCTGTGGTGATCAATTAGCTGCCATTTATGCTTGCCGTTTGAAGACCTTAGTGACAGAATTAATGTCCACACCTGCTCCATGAAAACAACAATTACACCATTATAAAAGAAAACAATGAAATTCCTTGAGAAGCTGACATATAGAAAATTAAATGAAATGTAGACCTCTGGAATATTATCATCAACACGTCAATATATTCCCTTGTATGGTGGATTCAGAAAGTATTCAGACCCCTCCACTTTTTTTTATCATTTTGCTAAGTTGCAGCCTTGTGTTAAAATCTTCTAACTTAATTTTCTATTCATCAAGTAACACCCAATATCCCAGAATGACAGTGAAAAATACATTTTTTCCAAAATAATGAAAAATACAAATCTGAAGTAGCATATTATTGTAAGAATGTATACCCTTTACTCAGTACTTACAGGTAATATACTATGTGTTATACAGGTCATAAAATGAATTATTCCAAATGTCATATATACGTATGTCTCTCTCTTTTATCAGTGCAGCTTTGACATCATGGACCAGAAGGTGCATACTAATTCAGCGTGAGCAGCAGCACTCAAGAATAAAACCGAATAAAATAAAATTCACATCCACAATCATACCCAGTCATGCACACCACTGACACCGACGTCCACAGTTTTCCCAGTCCCAGTCTCGTTCATGCACAAGATTTGACACTGTTTTCAAATAAAGAGGCGGTATAATAAAATAAGGTTGTTATACCACATCTTTATCTGAAAACAGCATCAGATCAGGGGTTTGGGGGTGGGGTGGTTATGTGGGAGCGTGAACGTGACTGAGAGAATAAAACTGAAAAAAAAAACGCTAAGTTTTACCAATACAATAAATTTACATAGGCTGTTATAGATGCAAATCAAATGTATGGTTTTATTGTATAATATTAACAATAAGAGCACCTCATTACTCAAAACAGGATATTTGGCAGGCGGTCAGGATCAATCCAGTGATCTCTTGATTACAAGTCAGCAGTTCTCACCGCTAAACCACAGAAGCTGGCATATCAACAGCCTACCCTAACGTGCTATCTTTTTCATCGGTTATATTCTTGATTAAAATTGCACTTGTTTTGTGATACTTGTACCTTTTGTGAAAGTGTTTATTTGATATTTGGACTTCAGGCTTCACACATTATACACTTCATGTCTAAATTTTGTCATTTATTAATAAAACATAAAAAACGTTTCTTTTTAAAAGATGTGTTTGGATAGACTGTTGTAGACACGGAACAAACATGAAATGTATGTATTCCAAATGACGATGTATTATTTATCCTCTACAACTCCAGCATTTCACTGCAAGATAAACGCTGAGCACTGAGAATCTTCTTTGTGAATTGAGCTGCAGTGCTGAGGTTGATGGGATAGCAGGCTGCTTGCTACTTGTGCTGATTGACATATTTACAACACAAAAGACGCTGACGGAGAGATGCGAAGGGTTTTAAGGTGGGCCAGGATTACGAGTTTTTTCGTAGGCTAAAGAGAATTCTAGTGCTAAGGATATCTCTGTACTTTGTTTCAGCTTTCCTTCAAACCTTATTTATTCTAAGTTGCCAGCCCCACATTATGATACTGCCACCACTATACTTTAGAATTCAGAAATTGATGAGTGGTGCCTGGTTTCCTACAGACATGATGGTGAACTTGGTTTCATCAGACCAGAAAATCTTGTTTTTCACAGTCTGAGAGTCCATTAGGTGTTTTATTGGAAAACTTCAAGCAGGCTTTGAATTGAAAACCTTCCAGATACCAGTGCAGATCCTTAGCCACAGGTCTACCACTTCTGTGAGACCTTTTATAGACCGGTGTGTGTCTTTCATAATCAGTCAAATCAAATGAATTCAACACAGGTGGGCTCAAAACAAGGTGTACAAACATCTCACTGATGATAAATAAAATGGGTTGCACCTGAGTCTGATTTCTAATGTCATCACACAGGGTCTGAAAACTTCTGCTAATGTGAGATTTCACTTCATTATTTTTATTACATTTTGCAAAAATGTCAAAAGTACTGTTTCTGTGTTCATTCCAAGATACCGAGTGCTCCTTTATGTGAGAAAAATTGATGCAAATGATTTTAGCATAAGACAAGAACATAACAAGATCTGTAATACATTAAAATGATCAGAAACTTTTTGAATCCTGTGTACTTCACACCATTGTGGCACACTTGGACAATAAAAACTGCTGTGACCGACTACTATTCATAGACAAGAGTTCAGTAAAGGATAAGTTTGGTATTTTTCAAGTCAAAGTTATTTCTTCACAAATATGATACAGATGTGGACACATTATCTGGTCTACTTCTGGCACATTGAAAAAGTGTTGTATGCCCCCAGAAAAGTGATGACATAAAAAGCAAATGTCCCTGTTCGTCTTTGACATATCATGGAGTAAAGCAAAGAAAATGTGAAAAGAGATCAAGTAGTGCTTCCATTACAAAAATATTCTGAAATGGCCTGGACACATTTGTTCAGGACCCCTTGGAAAAAAAAAAATATTGGATTCAAGTGATTTATCAAACTAGCTGTTCTCTTGAATTCGTACCACACGTCTCCAACCGTACAATCAGTCATTCTGACCATTTAAATGAAGAAAAGTCGTCACCCTGCTGTGTGGTGTCATTGTTTCTCCCACACTGAACATGGACCAGACAGAGCAAAGCAGAAAGAAAATGATAAACAAATACATTTTAGGTACTTACTGAAAATATTTATACTTACATTATGTCATCTAAAGTTGTTTTCTTTTTACACGTGTAAAATTAGGCAATGCAGTTAAATTTTCAATGTGTGTGTTATTAACGATTTTACCTATTGAACATACTGCGTACAGCAAAACATTTTGTTGTGTCACCAAGCTTGGTTTCTTTGTAGCTCTTTATTCATATCCTCTCTGATAAACACATATTAGACTTTTTTCCCTTCTTTCAACATGCAAGAGAATCAATTTCGATTACCAGCTTCCACCCGTTCGGTGAGATGGTGGACTCCCTGCCTTATCAACTCACTTGTGTTCACCATCTAATTTCCAAGAACAACACACCTGTGATTGGATTTCCTCTTTCCCCAACTGTTGATGCCCTTGCCCTGCCTTTTGCTGCTGATTGGTCAATTGATTGCATTTAGATTTGACACAAATAATCTTCCAAAAATTAATTCAAAAGGGGCTTCTAAAAAGTACTGAATGAAGGGTCTGGATGCTTCTATGAATGAGAGATTTCAGGTTTTCATTTAGAATCAGTTTCTAAACCAATTTCCATACCCTACTGAACACACATCTCCATTATGTCATTATGTGCTCTGGAGAGTAGATTGATAGGCATGAATGGCTAATTTCTCCATTTCAGATATTAAAAGTATGACACAATAATGTGTGCAGAAAGTAGAAAGTGGCTATGTCTGAGAAGACGCTGCAAAATGTATTCAATTTTTAGAATGAATTAGCTACACTGCCCATAAATATGAAAGGAGTAGAGCATTAATACTCACCGCAGCAGCCATTGCAAGAAGCAAAGCGATAGTGGAAAGGAAGCAAACTGCTTTCACAGCAAACATGGTGATTGTCTCAGCAGATGAGGTCTGAGGATTTCTAAATTTGTGAGCATATTATACACTTTTATATATTTAGACTATGTAAATATTCAATGATAAAATGAATATGTGATCTCACTAATTTGAATGGGTGTGTAACATGAGTAAATAATAAACCATTTGGCTCTTTACCAGTAATTCACAAAAACTAACTCTTAAGACCTAAAGGTATTTTTATAAAGCCACATGTTTATTACAGGATTTTAACAAATGTGAATATATTATACACTTTAAAGTGCAAAGATGGCCTTTACTTCTGAAATAGTCAAGGCAGAAACCTAAGAAACAGTAAAATAAGTCAAAATGTCTAAATAAATCAGCTAGTGTGAGCTCAGGCTGTCAAATTTCTCAAAAGAGCAGGTCTCAGACATAATGAAAAAAATGAAGAAAGAAGAAACAGTGGGCCTGACTAGACTTGGAAATTAATGTCCTGTCTTGACCAGTGGCTGAAGTGAAATAAACATTTGGCGTTACTCCTTGTACTCCATGAATAGCAGAGGTGTTGTCCTCCTTCTGTGAATAGTAGGGGGCGTTGCAGCACACCAAACTACCAGACACAACCACAGTGAAGTACCAGATTCAAATAAAAGGTTTATTATTAAAATGTACATTAACTCTTTGAGGGCTGAATATTTTTTCCCTAAGACAGTTTCTGAAAAGCAATGGTTTCACACAGAAATCAACATAAAACGTCTGTTGGTGCATGCTGTGGCTGCTAATTTGCCAAGAATGTGCAGCAGGCTTACTGCTAGGCTGCACAGTGCATTGCAATCTGGTTTCTACCTCTTATCATTGTTAAGTGGCAGTCCTACCTGGCGAACATTGTCAGTACCACAATTAGCTGGGGACCAATCATCTGAAGCTGGAACCTTACATTCATTTTCGATCACTTGTATCAAAATTGGAATCCGACAATAATCATAGTCCAGTTCAGAGATAAGAATAGGCAAAACATCATCCTTGGAGTATTTTGCTTTATTCATCCGGTTTGATCTCTCACCAGATGTCAGTGCCATTTTTGCCATTGTTTGCGCCTTGCTATTCACACGAGCGCAGGATTAAGTCAGACCAATCTAACTTTCCTTCTAGTAACGAGAGACCAAGTAAAACATAACAGTTGGTTTTGCCGCCATTTACAGTTGATTACCATCGTCAACTCCTCCTTTTGACAAAAGTCGACATCAGAGAAAGAGTTAACAAAAGGCTTCTGTATAATCTTATCTATAAACATCTTTTACACAAGTGGAAGTGTTTATGTTTGTCCAGCCTGGAAGTGAGAGCTGGAGTTGGGGTAAGAGCTCCACTTTCGAGGATACGCAAGCGAGGCCAGCACGTCGGCAAAATGAAAACTCCTAGGAGAGAGACGCCCAGAGTATTTTCTTTCATTTCCCTGACATCTCTGCATTTAATTTTTTTTTCTGAAGATTTCAATAGTTTCTAGGAACTTGTGCTTTTTATAGCACAGGCTTACACTGCTAGTAATGTAATATTAACCATAACACAAGCTTTGTCCTCTTCCTCCCAACTCCATCTCGCCTGGATGATGTCCAGCAGCTCCTTTTATCTTAGACATAGGAGTAGTTTCAGATCAATCACACAGCATCTAGGAAGTACTTCTGGGTCAGGCAGAACTTCCCTCTAGTGGTATCTGAGGACTCCAAAAGGGCTGCCCACCAAAAATGCAATTCCCATACAGCCCAGCAAGTGTCCGAATGGGAAGTACACCAAAGGGTATGAAATTTTTACTCAATGTATAATAGTAATAATACTCCCTAGTCACGGGGACGGTATGAAATGAACTACTTCCAGGCTGAAGAAAAGAAGAAGTTTTAATCTGACCCAGAAGTGCTATGGAATCATGGACTGAAGGACAGAATCCCTCCTGGGTCACAAACTATATAAAGGACTGTGGAAAACCCAGCAGATTGAGCCTGAGTTGGGAGGAAGTGTAACAGAGCTGCTGGGTGGAGAGGAGGATTTATTATTGATTATTGTTATTATTATTGATTTATTGTGTATTGTGGAGGTGGAGGTGCTTGGTGCACATTATTGGAAAATTAAAATCATTTCTGGTTATTTTACCTGGTGTCTAAACGTGTTGTCTGCGGGTTTGGAGGGTCAACAACGACCCCTAATGTCACTATATATATATATATATATATATATATATATATATATATATATATATATATTGTCGGAGATGGCTGGGCTGGGATGCCCTGGAAGACCGCAAGAGGGCTTACGTCCACCTCAGACCACATGGGGGTGACCTCCCTGGTTCCTTTGGGGGCTACGGGTACAGAGCTTTGAATGTCTACCCTGCATGGGCCCATGATCACTGCCAGGGGGGCGCCCCTGTGCCTTGGGAGCCCTGGACCTCGGCACGTCCGCCACACCCGTAAGTGCCGGGGGGAAGACAAGCAGGGCTTGCACATAATAGATAATGGCAAATAAACGTGTGTTGGGTGAGTTGAACATGTCCGCCTGTCTTTGTCCGGACCGGCTTCCATAATATATATATATATATATATATATATATATATATATATATATATTGCGGTGGGCTGGCGCCCTGCCAGGGGTTTGTTTCTTGCCTTGCGCCCTGTGTTGGCTGGGATTGGCTCCAGCAGAACCCTGTGACCCTGTAGTCAGGATATAGCAGGTTGGATAATGGACCTCCTACAACTGAACACTATCAAAACCAAGGAGCTGGTGGTGGATTTTAGGAGGCCCTGGCCCCTCATGGACCCCTTGCCACCACGACAGGCACCGACCACCTTGCGGCCACAGCTCCGGTCAGCTGCCTTAACAATAGAGGCACAGAACATGGCCCATTCGGACTCAATGTCCCCCACCTCCCTCGGGACGTGGTTGAAGTTCTGCCGGAGGTGGGAGTTGAAGCTACTTCTGACAGGGGACTCTGCCAGCCGTTCCCAGCAGACCCTCACAACACATTTGGGCCTACCAGGTCTGACCGGCATCTTCCCCCACCATCGATGCCAACTCACCACCAGGTGGTGATCAGTTGACAGCTCCGCCCCTCTCTTCACCAGAGTGTCCAAGACATATGGCCGCAAGTCCGACGACACAACCACAAAGTCGATCATCGACCTGAGGCCTAGAGTGTCCTGGTGCCAAGTGCACATATGAACACCCTTATGCTTGAACATGGTGTTCGTTATGGACAATCCATGACAAGCACAGAAGTCCAATAACAAAACACCGCTCAGGTTTAGATCGGGGGGACCATTCCTCCCAATCACGCCCTTCCAGGTCTCACTGTCACTGCCCACATGAGCATTGAAGTCTCCCAGCAAAACGAGGGAATCCCCAGAAGGTATGCCCTCTAGCAACCCCTCCAGAGACTCCAAAAAGGGTGGATACTCCAAACTGCTGTTCGGCGCATACGCACAAACAACAGTCAGGACCCTTCCTCCCACCCGAAGGCGGAGGGAGGCCACCCTCTCGTCCACCGGGGTAAACCCCAATGCACAGGCTCCAAGTCGGGGGGCAATAAGTATGCCCACACCTGCTCGGCACCTCTCACCGGGGGCAACTCCAGAGTGGTAGAGAGTCCAGCCCCTCTCAAGAAGATTGGTTCCAGAATCCAAGCTGTGCGTCGAGATGAGTCCGACTATATCTAGCCGGAACCTCTCGACCTCGCGCACTAGCTCAGACTCCTTCCCCTTCAGAGAGGTGACATTCCACGTCCCAAGAGTCAGTTTCTGTAGCCGAGGATCAGACCACCAAGGTCCCCGCCTTCGGCCACCACCCAACTCACACTGCACCCAACCGCCTTGGCCCCTCCCATAGGTGGTGAGCCCATGGGGAGGAGGACTCACGTTACCTCTTCGGGCTGTGCGGGCCGAGCCCCATGGGTGCAGGCCCGGCCACCAGGCGCTCGCCATCGAGCCCCACCTCCGGGCCTGGCTCCTGAGGGGGGCCCCGGTGACCCGCGTCCGGGCAAGGGAAAACGTCGTCCAAGGTTTTTATTCTTCATCAGAGGTTTATTAAACCGCTCTTTGTCTCATCCCTCACCTAGGACCAGTTTGCCTTGGGTGGCCCTACCAGGGGCATAAAGCTCCGACAACATAGCTCCTAGGATCATTGGGACACGCAAACCCCTCCACCACGATAAGGTGACGGTTCAAGGAGGAGTATATATATATATATATATATATATAAAGGGCGGCATGGTGGCGCAGTGGTAGCGCTGCTGCCTCTCAGTAAGAAGACCTGGGTTTGCTTCCCGGGTCCTCTCTGTGTGGAGTTTGCATGTTCTCCCCGTGTCCCCATGGGTTTCCTCTGGGTCCTCCGGTTTCCTCCCACAGTTCAAAGACATGCAGGTTAGATCCATTGTCAATTCTAAATTGTCCCTAGTGTGTGCTTGGTGTGTGGGTGTGTCCTGCGGTGGGCTGGCACACTGCATGGGATTTGTTCCTGCCTTGCGCCCTGTGCTGGCTGGGATTGGCTCCAGCAGAACCCCGTGACCCTGTGTTAGGATATAGCGGGTTGGAAAATGATGGACTGATATATATATATATATAGGTTGAGGTTAGGAGTACACTCATACAGTGCATTGCCACACCCACCACACAACAAACCAACTCAGGACCTGAGTGCAGCCATGCAACAGGTGATACCTCAGCACCACACTAGTTCAGATGGAGTGGAACAGTGTGAGTTTTTCTTCGTGGCTGGAGTGCCAATTCTGCCACCAACCCCCAAGTTTTTCCCTGCAGGTTGGAGGGCCTACATACAGGGATGGATGCAGTTTAACGTCATATCCAGGACGGAGCAATTGCAGGTTAAGGGCCTTGCTCAAGGTCCCAATAGAGCAGAGTCCCTTTTGGCATATAGATATATAAATATATATATTGTCACAAGTATGAGTCACAGACATTGTAAATTTTTGGGGCAGCCACCCATATTTTGTTTCCTGGCTGCAAAACTAATTAAATTTGAACAGAGATGTTCATAGAGCAGAGTCCAAAACAGAACTTAACTGTATTGATGTAAGATGGCAGTTTTAAAGAGCAGTACGGGAAATGATGTCATCGTCTCCAGCTATCGGAAGTGACAACATTAGTGGCACCAGAACCAGTAGTGACGTCATCAGTGGAGCCTGAATTGAAAGTGACTTCTTCTTCAGTGGGTTTACTAGAATTGACGTCATCAGTGGCGCCGGCAAAAACCGAAGTGACGTTTTCGGGGACTGGAAATGATGTCTTCAGTGGCACCGGAACCATGTGGGATATCCCATGGATGGTTTACAAGAGACTGAGAGAGACAGTTAACACTCTCTGCTGCCCCTGGTCTGTTTTACAATATATATGTGTGAAGCTTTAAAAGAATTAATTACTGAATTGCAGGAAGAGGATTGAATGTGTCTGAAGGGTTAACTGGTGTAACTTAAAGCTAAGCACATGAGGTCTCTGCCTTGTCTTGGAGAGGCTACCACCTTAATTTTCCAAGGATAGAATGAAATAAATGAGTAACAAACACTCCTTTAGAAAGTCAGGATAAATTGATGAGAACTCCCATACTCCCCTCCTCTGAAATGTTGCTTACATCAGTGGGAGAATCCTTTAAATACCCCTCTTAATGAAGCAGTTTTCAGAATAATGAGAGAATTGACATGAGTTAGAAGTTACTGGTGGTCTACTGCAACTCTCTGATGGCAGGACTACTGGCATGTAGAAGATTCAAAGATGGAAAGTATAAAACCAGACAAGAGGCAAGAATGGCACGTCAACAATAATGAGAGAGTCTGAGGAGCAGGCCTTATGGGAAGACTCTTGAGAGAGGGAGCACCGGTGAAAAGATGTTTGCACACACGTGAATACAGAAGAAAGAGGCCAATGATGTACCTAGGCCACGAGACAGCAACACATTTTTTGTATTCTTCTCTTACCAGTCTATGACATGTATTGTGGCTAGAATAAAAATAAAAACAAGCATAAAATGGCAAAATTCTGCTTCTATCTCCAGACTTTCAAGGCTCATTCCCAGAACATTGCTGGCTTTCCTGATTAACTGAAGACTGTTGGCATCTCCTCTTGTCATGCCACTGCCAACATACCGTTCACTAAAGAGTGTTCATTTGCAGCCACAGACTAATAGAAAATGTTACAGGATGCCACATCCAAACAGCCTCTGGTGGTGTTGTCAGCCCTGTCCTGTTTTTGCATAAGTTTTCAAATCATTTTTTTTTAAATTGTAAAGCAGCCATGTTAATTTGTGTCTTTACCTCATCTTTGTTAACTCTTTACATTTCAGACTGAATGGTATTAAGTGTTAACATTGTCCAGAATTCTGCAAAAGAGTATAAATTGAACTTTACTACCAGACAACATAGTTTGTAGGAGTTTCTCTTAGTGCACCATTCATACACATAATAAGGTAAATACAATTTAATAACACAGTATGCAATACATGGCACCATCACAACATTATATACAGCAGTAGTGAAAAACATTTATTGCACAAAACACAAATATATAAAACATAAAATATTATAGAAATTACTTAAAGCTGAATTGCATTCCTGCCTTTAAGTAAGTCTTTATAAAGAAACACAAAACAAACATAATTTATATTGGATGGATTTTTATACTGTAATTGATCATAATAACTGAAAGAGACAGCTGCCTGAGTGAGTGTTGTCTTCATGTCTCCTGACCCATGATGTATTCAGGACCTTGCAACCTGTTGGGGCCATCGTAGCACCCTGAACCCCAGACACAAGTAACAGATTCAAATACAAGGTGTCAGGGCCAGGAAAACTGGAGGAGCCCGTGGTAAATGTTGTGGTGCCAGCCAGAAAACTCTGCTCACTAAAGATAAAGGTATTGTGGCTTACCACAATAGAAAGAAAAGTTCGCCAATCCAGCCTTTCTAACAAACAAATAGCCAGAAACAAGGAAATAAGTAGGCTTCCGTTAGGTCAAGAGCTCCTTCCGTAACCAGGGTTAAGGTCCAAATGAGATGTGGTGTTTAGGGCACACTCCTTTTTAATGCATCCTCAGCAGAAATGGTGGACCATGCACTGGGCCAAGGACATTGGGTCAGTTAGTCTGACCAGATTTGTGCAAATAAAAATGGGACACCCCTTTCTACCAACTACCAAAATCAACAAGAGCATCATAACCAACCAGTGCTATAAGCTTGATGCTCAGTGGTTGGTGTCCTGTGATGGTTATGATTTGTATTAAAACCTTTGCATCCTTTCTGTGAGGTGCCGGCTAAATTAAATTCCTCACTATTTTCAAAAGCAACTAAGATTGAAAAACCCAGAAGCTGTGCCACTCCAATGACAGTTTTGCAGGCTTTCGGGCAAATTTTGTCATCATGCGAGGTACAGCAACTGGACTGGAGAAATGTTGGAGTGCCAACTGGGTCACCCTGTTCAATAAACATTGGAAAAAGTGGTGCACAATGGCGTTCTAAACAAACTTAAATGCCCAGAGCATGGAATCTTTGTCGGATGAGGTCTGGTTTGGAGGGCATTCTCTCATGAGTGGTGGTCCAGAATGAGACACCACCTTCTGTGGGCATCGCAGTTTTATACTCCTCAATCTGAAAGGGGCAGAGTCAGTTGCCCTCAGTATGGTGTCATATTTTTCTGGCTGCTGGTAGAGAAATAGATGACACCATTAGTAACAGTGTACCCTCTCGTTCCTTGGTGGGGCGTCTTACCAAAGATGAATCAGGAGGTTGATCCACAGACACACATGTGTGAAAAAGAGTACTGTAAACACCTGACAGAAAAGATGAGGTGATGCCTTTAATGTGATTTGGTCTCAGTGCATATCTGAGTCTCAGTAAATTATGGCTGCCCCTCAATGCCGACTGTGGGTTAGCGACACCTGCATGATGATACTGACTGGATATGTGGATGTTTCAGATCAAAATGTGTGGGTTAAAAAACAATCCCTGAAATCCAGGACAAAAGGAGATTTGTCTCAGAGAAGGATTAGACACTTAAAAATGACATAAAATTCAGGGCTGTCTTGGAAAATTAAAGTTCTCAAGTCAGCCTGCTATGAGTATTTATTGCAGTTAACTGCAGTTTCCACCATTACTCCACAGTGTTTCATCATGTTATCATGTGTGTAAATGTTGAAAGTATAATCTTAATGTTACAAATCATTAAAAATTACTGTAGTATTTCTGTTGACATGCATGCATTTCGGATGGTCACTTTCCGGGCTCATCAGATTTAAGCGATACCACCCCAGAGCAACAGAGGGTGCTGTCACTACAACTGTCATCTCTTTTTTTATCCACAGTGGTGAGAAGATGCCCAGTGAGCACAAGTGACCCACGCCAACTGGCTGAGTGGAAGGCCTAGGGAGTGGCGGCTCATTTCTGACCAAAGTCACACAGAAGAAAAGTCACACAGACTGCTTTTTGTTTTTTGTTTAACTGCCAGTAACATCATCCTGCATTTTTTTTTTTTGTTTAATAGCATTAGTGATCAGGTTTAAAGGGGTGACTTCCTTGATGTCCATAACTGTCTTTCCACCCGTCCACACTGTATAAAACCTGTAAGATTAAGCTGATTCTTTGAAATCGCATGCAGAAGGCATTGACCTTTCAAACGGCAGTTAGTAACAGAAAAGAAACAATAAGGAGTAATGCTAAATAGTGCCAGGATGGACAACTATACAAGAATTGAATTTGCTGGTTTTTCACTTAAAATCGACTATGTGTACCTGGCCTTTTATATGAACATGTGATTTTGGATGGCATGGTAGGATTAAAATTCAGTAGGATTCTTTTCTTGTATTTCTTTGCCATCAATCTTATAGGAGGAATACCCTCCTCTTTTATTAGAGAATTAACACCCAGTAAACCACCTTCCTTACTTGTTGCAGGACCTCACACGATTATACCCAAATGGCAGTTTTGGGGATAATCCCATCTTGCAGTAGGGGCTACAGTAAGTACTGAAACCAAGTTTAGCATCATGTCTGGAGAATATCAGGCACTACTCATCCCCTGTACATTCTAACAGTGAAGCACGATGGTGGAACCATAAGGGACTCAGAGACTACAGATTATTGAGGGAAAGTTAAATGGAAAAGTAAAAAGATATCCTTAATGAAAATCTGCTCAATGTGCTTCAGACCTCAGACTTGGAGAAGGTTCAAATTCCAACAGGACAATGACCCAAAGAACAAAGCAATGACAGCACAGGAGTGGTTTAGGATTATAAGCCTGTTTTTGCTTTGTCATTCTGGAAAATGGAGGGTGGCATGATGTGAGAAAAAATTCATTTCAATGATTTTTAGCACAAGGCCTCAACAGAACAGAATTAGAAAGCAGTGAAGGGATCTGATATTTTTCTTAATGCACTGAAAAATAAAATCGAAATGTTTTTGTGAAATAAAAACTAGAGTAAAACTATACCACATTTCTCACTAAGATCAGAAGTAATAAATAGTAAAAAACTATGTATTAAAAGACAAAACCTCAACCATTGTGCCATCTTCTTCTCTGTTCCTATCTCCAGACTGCCAAGGACTTACAAGAAATGAACAGAAATGTTCAGCCACACCAAAGGACCCGAGGAAATGCAGTCAACCCGACTGTTTATTACATTTACTGTGAATTCACATTGTTTCTTTGTTTCATGTTGTAAAACTGGTATGCTAATTTGTGCCATTACTTCATCTTTCTCGTGTTACTTTAAATTTCACACTGATGACAATTCAATTTTAATGTTGCCTCAGATTCTGCAAAAATACTTTTAGCTATAAACTGACATCGAACTTGAATTATTCCAGGGCTAGCTTCAATAATTTGGCATTGGGTCATTTGCAGTTTTAAATTTTATGTATTATGTTAAAATAGAGGGACTTTGTGGTGTAGTAATCAGCAGTAGCCTTCCCCTGATCTGTGCCACTGTGCTCTTGGGACCATTAAGTGCAGTGAGACATTTTTGTTGGCTTCTCCAGATCTGTGCCTCCACACAAACCCGTCTCTAAGCCCTGCATGCAATTCCTTCGACCTCATGGCTTGGTGTTTGCTCAACTGTGGGACCGTCTATAGACAGGTGTGTACGTCTTTACAGATCAAATGAATTGGCCACAGGGGGACTCCGAACAAGGCGTAGGAACAGCTCAGTGATGAGGAACAGAATGGGATGAACTTGAGCCAAACATCAAGTGTCAGAGCAAAGGGTCCGAATATTTGTGTCAAGGTGGTATTTCAGATTTGTTTTATTTTTAATAAATATTATGGGCAGAGTGGTGGCTCTGAAGCTAAGGATCTGCACCAGCAATCGAAAGGTTGCCTGTTTGAATCCCAAAGAACGCCAGAAGTGACTCTACTTTGTTGGGCCATTGAGCGAGACCCTTAACCTGCAGTTTGTCTGTCCTCGTTGTGACGTTAATCTGCATCCAGCCCTGCAAGCTGGTCTTCCAACATGCAGGGAAAACTTGGGGGTTGCTGGAAGGATTGCCATTCCAGCCATTGTAAAAGACCTCCCACTGTTCCAGTGTAGTGCTGAGGTGTCACCCATTGTACGCTTCACGCGGGGTGGGTGCAGCAATGTGCTATCAGCACCAAGCCTCTCTCTAATAAATTTGCAAATATTTTTATTCTATGGTGCTGAATTTTGCATGATGAGTGAGAAAATGAATTTAAATGATTTCAGCCCAAGGCTGCAACATAAGAAAATGTGAATAATGTGAAGGGCACTGTATACTTTTTAAATATTTTCTTGGTGTTTGTCCTTCTCCACTTTAAGCCCATCTGGAAGTACACCAAACACAGCTGTTAACGGATTAGGAGGGATTGTGACGCCAAGGCTGTCTGAAAGACATTTAAAGATTTTGGTCCAAAATGATGTTAATTTGGTGCAGGCCTAAAACATGTGGTCCAATGAGGTTGAAACTTGGTTGCAATGTTCGCAGGTTGGATCTTACCCTGGAAACATTTTGGACAATTGTATACAAGAGAGATGTGGTCGATAGATGATTTTACAATGAATACTTGTATACTTTTGCGCTTATGGAGCTTGAGTGCATTCTATGCATTGCTACCTTCCACTCCTTTTCTGAGATGCTGAGTGAGAGATCCTTTTCCAACTGTACTGTGGGATCTTTGAAAGGGAGGGAGTTTAAAATGATTATATATATTACAGAAATGCTGCTTGAGTCCTCAAGACTGATCAATATTTCTTTGGTTATAGGGGAAGGTGGGAGGTGAGAGAAATTGGGCAGGTTTTCTTTAACAAAGTTTCTAATTTAAAGTTAGTGTAAGAAATGTGTTGCTGGAAAGTTAAATTTGGAATTTATTTATTCACAGGATGTGAAAAAATTGTCTTTGTACAAATCTCCAAGTGATTTCATCCCAGATGTTTTCCAGACATTAAAAACTGTGTATGTTTGAGAGGGTGGAAAAAGATAAACAGATAAAAGCTTCTCTATCGTAAAATACTTCCTACATTGGTTCCATATTCAGAGTGAGAGAAGCACTATTGGATTGTTAGTGTATTGGCGATGACTTGTACTTATTGGGGTACAAAGCAAGGATTATAAAGAAGTACTGCAGGATTTATTTTCTTTTGCGAACCAAGCCTGTGTCTGCTCACCTATTTGTGTCCATGTCCAGGTTTTTATAGCTTATATGTTTGCCACCCAGTAATAAAATTGAAAGTTAGGTAAAGCCATGCCATCTTCTTCCTTAGGTCTTTGTAGGGTCGCCTTTTGGGTATGTGAATGTTTTGAATTCCAAATAAATGAGGTTATGGTTAAATCTAATTTCTTTAAAAAATTATTTATTAATGTATATTAGAATGTTTTGAAACAGAAAGAGAAGTTTAGGAAGGATATTCATCTTAACAATGTTAATTCTTCCAGCTAAAGTTAAATGAAGGGTAGACAATCTATGCAAGTCTTGCTGAATTTTTTCCATGCAAAAAGCTAAATTTTGTTGATAAAGAGCTTTATGTTTACTTCAGATGTTTACCTCTTGGTATTGTGGTCCCCGGCCGGGGCTGGAGGCCGGCCGGGACGCTTTGGAGGACCAGAGGAGGGCGAGTGCCTCCTCCAGACCGCGAGGGGGCGTCCGTCCTGGTTATGCAGGGGGCCTCGGGTACAGGGCTTGGAAGCCCAGCCCTGTAGGGACCTGTGGCCACCGCCAGGTGGCACCCCAGTGCTTAATTATTCCGGGAGCCCGGCACTTCCACCACACCAGGAAGTGCCGGGGGGAAGACTTTATGTGGCGCCCGGAGAGCTGCCAGGAAGGCAGCCGACACTTCCGCCACGCTGGGGCGTGGCTAAGGAGGGAATGCCGGGAACACCTGGGGCTCATCCGGGAGCGTTATTTAAGGGGCCGCCTCCATCCAGTTGGTGGTGGATGTCGGGAGGTAGCAGGACTGAACTGGAGAGAGAGGACGGGAGGTGGCCAGGAAGGCACAAAGACTGTGGGCCCTGGGAAATCGGTGCAAGAGGCACTGGGGTTTGTGAGTGTGCACTGAACTTTTATATTTGTATATAGTGTAAAAAAACAGTTTGTTGGGTGCAAAAATGTTGTCCGTCTGTCTGTGCCGGGGCCAGCGTTCACAGTATTTAAACTGATCTGCAATGATTAAAGGGAAGGTGTCTAATCTAATATTGTGTGCTTGAGAATTCACTGGAAAGAGCACACTTGTTCAAATTAATTCTGAGACCAGAAATCTTTTGAAATTCTGTTAGTACTGTTAAAATATTAAATAGGCGTTGAAGATTGGAAGTTAATTGTCTGCATTTTATAATTCCAGTTTGGTCTTGTGATATTACCAAAGGAAGCACTTTCTCAATCCTTCTAGCTAGGACTTTGGAAAGTATCTTTACATCGTTATTCAAAAGGGATTATTGGTCTGTATGATGCATATTGTAATAAGTCCTTATTTTGCTTAGAAAAGATGGTAAGTAAAGCTTGACGAAAAGTTTGATGTAGAATTTTATTGTCTCTAGCTTCTGTAAATGTTGCTAATAAAAGGAGAGCTAGCTTAATTGAGATTTTTTTTATAAAATTCGGCAAGGTAGCCATCAATGCCTACTGTTTTCCTGCTCTTAAGTGAGATTTTAGCCTCTAGTAATTCTGATAGTGCCAGAGGTTTATCCAATTCATCTGCACTGAGAGTACACAGTATCTATTTGTGGTATCTGTAATGCATCCAGAAACGCATGTAGAATATAAGGATTTATAGTAGTCTCTAAATGTGTGCATTATTTTTTTATGATCAATGATTTCATCTCCGTTTGTGTTGGTGATTACTGGGACTGCATTGTGAGTTTCATGCTTGTGGATTTGTTGAACTAAAATCTTATTGGCTTTCTCTCTGTGTTTATAGTAATGATGCCTTGATTTCAAAATGAGTTGTTCTATTTCTTTAGTTGTCAACAGATTGAGTTCTGAATGCAGAGCCTGTCTTTTCCTATGGAGTGCTTCATTTGGACACCTGGCATGTTCTTGGTCTATTTTAGTAATTTCATTGATTAGCTCTGATACCCTCTTGGTTTCCAATTTTTTTTTTTGTGGGTAAGATTTGAGATAATCTGTCCTCTTAAGAAAGCCTTAAGTTTCCCAGCGTATTCCCTGATTACCTCTGAGGATGTATTTGTCTCTAGAAAAAAATCAATTTGTTTGGATATAAATTCTGTACAGCTCTCGTGTGCTAATAAAAATGGGTTAAAATGCTATCTGTGAGATAAGTATGTGGGGCATATTGATTTTAGCTCCACGATCAAAGGTGTGTGGCAGGAGATAAAACTAGCGACGTACTTACAAGATTTAATCGTAGACAAGAAATTATTATCTATAAAAAATAATCAATTCTTCTGTAGCAGTGATGCACTGGTGAGTAGAAGGAATATGCTCTTGAGTTGGGGATTAAAAATCTCCAGGGGTCAGAAAATTTGTGATCATGATACAAACTGTGTAATTGTTTTTGCGGTATTAGATATCATTGTCTTTGTGGTAGGAGACCTATCCAGGTCTGGATTTAAAACACAATTAAATTCCCCAGCCATTATAATTTTATGTGTGTTCACATTGGGAATAGATGCGAATGTGTTTTGTATGAAGTCCCTATCATCTACATTGGGTGTGTAGATATTTATCAAAATCACTTACAGTTAAATAATTTATCTATGACAATCACACACCTCCCTTCAATATCCGAAACTACGTGTTATTGTTCGATGTACAAGAATTCCCATCCCTCTAGTTTTCTTTGTGAAGCTGGAATAAAATACTTGGCCCGTTAAGTCTCTTAATAAGTGGGTCTCCTGTTAAAGTACTCTTTTAGCGTATAGACCTGTTAGGTGAGAGAATATTTTCTTTCTCTTTAATTCATGATTTAGCCCTTTAACTTTCCAGCTCACAGTGTTAACTGTTTCATCATAAAGATCTTCCTTCTGAGCTTTTGCTTTCATTTTGTAGTCTTAACTTAAAATAAGAGAGCTTTGACCTTCTTTTCTAAAACAAAACAAAAGAAGCCCCATCAGTGGTGTATTAGGTTCAAAATAGAGATAGTTATTGACAATACAGTCCAAATACTATAAGCATAAGCATAAAATATAATCTTAAACAGTCTTGAGAGAATAAATCCAGGGAGTGATGTTAAAAAGTAACCTTGGATAAGTATAGTAAGACCGACAGTTAGGCCCATAAATATTTGGAAAACATGCTTTAACTCCTATCATCATGAAAATGATATCAAGTATACATCTCAATATTTTAATTATTCAGAGAGCTAAAATATCACAAATTCCGGGCACTGTGCATTTAATTATTAACAATATAGATTATTTAAATGAAGTTAAAGTTTTATCTGTATAATATAATAAACATATTTTGCTGCATTTCATCTTAAAAATGATATTGTCATCATATGTAAATACGCACTTTATAAAGTGGACTAGGTTGTGCAATATTATAACTGTATCGCAAGTTTACAGTGAGGTGATTGTACTTATAAGTTTAAGGAGGACTTGATTGACTGATTGAGTGCATTTATAGTTCTTGGAATGAAACCGTTTCTGAACCTCGAGGGCTGTACAGGAAAGGCTCTGAAGCTGTTGTTTGATGCTGTATACCAATAATTCTCTTTCCGATCAGCTGCTGTAGATCTGTGATTCCACACTCAGATACAGTGATATAAATACTCTGAGTGGTGCAGTGAGAGTAATATGGAAAAAGTTGATCTGCTGTGGCAACCCTTAACGGGAGCAGCTGAAAGAAGAAGAAGGTGCAGTGAGAGTAACAATGCTAAAGCAGTTATGGTATTTAGAATAGTTTGACCTTTCTGTGGACCATGATATTGTTACAGGTTAATTACAATCAGATACATTAAACTAATAATATGCGGTTAATTTCAGTGTATTTATAAAGCCGCGTCAGGGATGTGGATCTAAGAAAGAAATGGAAACCACACTGGAAAAGTAGCACTGCTTTGATGCTGGGTGCCACCAGTTTGCAAAATCAAGCGGAGAACTTGCATACGCCAGGGTTGGAACAACTGTGAAAATGTGCGTGGCTTTATGCCAAGTTTAGGTTTTATACATCGCAATTTGAGCGTGGAAATGTTCGTATGCAACATTTTTGTGCGTACGCACCATTTACAGTGCATCTGGAAAGTATTCACAGCGCATCACTTTTTCCACATTTTGTTATGTTACAGCCTTATTCCAAAATGGATTAAATTCATTTTTTTCCTCAGAACTACACACAACACCCCATAATGACAACGTGAAAAAAGTTTACCTAAGGTTTTTGCAAATTTATTAAAAATAAAATAACTGAGAAAGCACATGTACATAAGTATTCACAGCCTTTGCCATGAAGCTCCAAATTGAGCTCAGGTGCATCCTGTTTCCCCTGATCATCCTTGAGATGTTTCTGCAGCTTAATTGAAGTCCACCTGTGGTAAATTCAGTTGATTGCACATGATTTGGAAAGGCACACACCTGTCTATAGAAGGTCCCACAGTTGACAGTTCATGTCAGAGCACAAACCAAGCATGAAGTCAAAGGAATTGTCTGTAGACCTCCAAGACAGGATTGTCTCGAGGCACAAATCTGGGGAAGGTTACAGAAAAATTTCTGCTGCTTTGAAGGTCCCAATGAGCGCAGTGGCTTCCATCATCCGTAAGTGGAAGAAGTTTGAAACCACCAGGACTCTTCCTAGAGCTGGCCGGCCATCTAAACTGAGCAATCGGGGGAGAAGGGCCTTAGTCAGGGATGTGACTAAGGACCCTATGGTCACTCTGTCAGAGCTCCAGAGGTCCTCTGTGGAGAGAGGAGAACCTTGCAGAAGGACAACCATCTCTGCAGCAATCCACCAATCAGGCCTGTATGGCAGAGTGGCCAGACGGAAGCCACTCCTTAGTAAAAGGCATATGGTAGCCCGCCTGGAGTTTGCCAAAAGGCACCTGAAGGACTCTCAGACCATGAGAAACAAAATTCTCTAGTCTGATGAGACAAAGATTGAACTCTTTGGTGTGAATGCCAGGCGTCACGTTTGGAGGAAACCAGGCACCGCTTATCATTAGGCCAATACCATCCCTACAGTGAAGCATGGTGGTGGCAGCATCATGCTGTGGGGATGTTTTTCAGCGGCAGGAACTGGGAGAATAGTTGGGATAAAGGGAAAGATGACTACAGCAATGCACAGTGACATCCTGAATGAAAACCTGGTCCAGAGCACTCTTGACCTCAGACTGGGGCGACGGTTCATCTTTCAGCAGGACAACGACCCAAAGCACACAATCAAGATATTAAAGGAGTAGCTTCAGGACAACTCTGTGAATGTCCTTGAGTGGCCCAGCCAGAGCCCAGACTTGAATCTGATTGAACATCTCCGGAGAGATCTTAAAATGGCTGTGCACCGACGCTTTCCATCCAACCTGATGGAGCTTGAGAGATGCTGCAAAGAGGAATGGGCAAAACTGGCCAAGGATAGGTGTGCCAAGCTTGTGGCATCATATTCAAAACGACAGGAGGCTGTAATTACTGCCAAAGGTGCATCGACAAAGTATTGAGGAAAGGCTATGAATACTTATGTACATGTGATTTCTCAGATTTTTATTTTTAATAAATTTACAAAAATCTCAAAAAAACTTTTTTCACGTTGTCATTATGGGGTGCTGTGTGTAGAATTCTGAGGAAAAAAATTAATTTAATCCATTTTGGAATAAGACTGTAACATAACAAAATGTGGAAAAAGTGTGAATACTTTCCGGATGCACTGTATACATGAGGCCCCGATCCCAACCCTGCCCATTTGCTGTGTCTGTATTTAGGAGAGTGGTAGATCCTGCTACGATAAATAACTGAGCGGTTCCTGTTTCAAATTCAATAAAGCTGGTTTTGCTAAATTACTGAGACTCATTTTTTGGGGTGCAAGACAGTGACTCACACGTCACAATATGCATATAATGTAAACAGTGGGGTGCATCACCAAAACTCGCAAACCCCTGACCCAATAATGCCCAATACAATCACAGGTCCAAATAATGGATTTTAATCCTCCAAGCACCTTGAACAATAAGGTACAGCCAATAATCCTTCAAATAAAATAAATTCCAGTTGAGTGTCACCTGCTGCCTCCTAGCTCTGAATCCTCAAGGCAAGGCAGTGGGCTGCTTTTATTCTGGATCCAGAATGGCTTCACTTTTGGGGAGCACTTCCAGCATGTATGACAGTCATAATCTTATATATAAATGTCTATGTGTGGAAGTGTTTGTGTCTGTCTGTTGAGCACATAACTGCGAGGCTACAGAATGAACCTCAAAGAGCCGGGAAGGTGGCCCCGAGTTAACGAGTCGAAAGAAGAAACAAGTGCGAGACTACAGTATGAAGCTGAAAGAAAGCGACTCCATCGCCAAAGTGAAACCACTGAGGAAAACTCTCTTAGCTGCTAATACACAAGTGGGAGTAGCATATCTCCAAAACTAAACCTCCGAAGATAGAGAATAACTCACTTAGCTGCTGATAGACCACGGGGGCAAGCACGTCCGCAAAATAAAACCGCCGACTCTGCATTTCAGTTTCGTTTCTGACGATTTCAAAGGTTTCTGAGAGCCTGGGGTTTCTACATCACATGCTTACAAGTCAAGTCAAGTTGGGGAGCATGCACTGGTACAGTGAGTTGCCGCACCCACTACACAATGAAACAACTCGGGATCCCGGTTTGCAAACACCCAGGCAGACGCGCTTATCCAGTCCTACCATCAGGAAATAACCCACTATCTGCCTCAGCCAGGTGTTACGTGGGCGACCCCTTGGCCTGGTCCAGCCACTCGGGTCCCCAATAATGAGGATCTTATGATCCGGATCACCCTCGGGGAAACGCACCACATGGCCGTAGTGCCGTAACTGATGCTCCCTCACAATGCAGGAAATGTGCCTCACTCGTGACTCCATGAGCAACCGCTAATTCGACTCAAAGTCAAACCAACGGTACCCAAGGATTCTCTGGAGAGACACAATACCAAAGGAGTCCATTCTTCATTTCAGGTCAGTGGACCATATAGCAAGACAGGAAGCACCAGGACTCTAAAGACTTGGACCTTCGTCCTTTTGAATAGATATCGGGAGCGCCACACACCCCTTTCCAGTGACCTCATGACCACCCATGCTCTCCCAATTCGTCTACTGACTTCATAGGAAGAGTCACCAGAGACATGAATGTCACTGCCAATGTAAGTAAATCTCTCAACAAGGTCAACACTCTCTTCACAAACAGACACGCTGCTGATGGCCGTGCCCAAGAGGTCATTAAAGGCCTGGATCTTGGCTTTTATTCAGGACACTCGCAAGCCCAGACACTCAGACTCCTCACTCAGTCTCTCGAGCACCCCGATCAGAGCCTCCATTGACTCTGTCAAGATCACAGCATCATCAGCAAAGTCAAGATCTGTGAATCTTTCTTCACCAACAGATGCCCCACAGCCGCTGGACCCCACAACCTTGCCGAACACCCAGTCAATAAAAGCATTGAACAGAGTATGAGCAAGAACACACCCGTGATGATCCCAGGAATCAATTGGTAAAAACGCAGAGGTCCTGCTTCCACTCTGCATAGCACTCATATTACCAGTGTACAGGCCTGCCTTGATATCCAGCAACCTCGAGGGGATCCTGCGAACCCTCATGATGTCCCAGAGGGCAGCTTGATCAATTGAGTTGAACACTTTGCGAAAATTGACAAAGGCTGCAAAGAAACTCTGCCAATATTTGAGTTCGTGCTCTATGAGAACCCTCAGCGCCAGGATGCGGTCGATGGTAGACTTCTTAGGTGTGAAACCAGACTGTTCTGGTCATTGGTAGGTGAGCAAGTGATCACGGATCCTATTGAGGACGACCCTAGCAAGGATCTTACCCAGCACAGAGAGCAGTTTTATCCCCCTGTAGTTGCTGCAATCCAAGCGATCACCATTCCCTTTCCAGATAGGGATGACAAGTCCTGTTTTCCAGCCAGTTGGGCTTACACAGCTAGTTAAAAATAATGAGGTCCTACTTGTGAGTCCTTTCTATCTTTCTGGATATAAAAAATGCCCCTTTGTAAGGGCATAGTCCTTGTTGAACAATCACTGCAAAAATGAAGACAAAGGAGCATTCTACTGATGTGAGAAACAAATTCATTGAAATGAGCAATGCAGAAAATGGCTAGAAAAAATATGGAAGAGTTTGCCTATCCCTTTAAGCACTGTTGGATTCACAGTCAGAAAGTAGAAGGTTCCTCACAGCACCTCGACTCTTACTAGAATATTCCAGAAGTCTGCAATGTTATTTGGCTGAAACTGGTGTGAAGGTGCAGGGGACCACAAATTCTAGAGCTCTCCATAAAACAGCCCTGTACGGGAGGGTAGCAAGAAAGAAGTCATTCCTTAAGAAGGTCCACATAAAAGCACCTATGGAATATGCTACAAAACATCAGAAAGACCCAGTTAAAATGTAGGAGAAGGTTTTATGGTCAGAGGAGGCTAAAATAGAACATTATGTCCAGACGTCTAAGAGGTATGTGCAGCATAAAACTAACACTACCCCTGCCTCAACAAACACCTACAGTGAAATATGGTTGTGGCAGCATCAAGCAATGGGGATGCTTTTCATGTGCTTGGACTGGAAATTTTGTCAGAGTTGAAGGGACAATGGATGGACATATATACCACACGATATTGCAGGAGAACTTGATTCAGTCTGCTCTGAGCCTACGACCACAGCAACACTGGAATGACTCAACAACAGAAGAGTGAATGTTTTGGAATGGCCAAGTCAAAGCCGTGATCTCCACCTTATTGGGAATCTGTGGCACTATTTGAAAACTGATGTCCAAGAAGAATGGGGAAGAATCCCACCTGAACAATGTGCAAATCTGGGACATACGTATCCCAAAGGAATGATGGCTGTTATTGCAGCAAAAGACTTTTCAACAAAGTATGGATGTTTATGGCTTGAATACTTAATGAAAACACTAACTTTGGAGTTTTTCTCCTTCAATTAAATATCTACAGAAAATGGTTCACTTTGACTTTGGAAAAGTACTGTTACAGCATAAGAGTTCACATTAAAAATACTAAATGGATAAATATGTGTAAAAATCTTTTGTCATGTAGAAAATAAGGATAACATTCAAGGGGATTGATCACTTTTGCATGGCATTGTAGAACGTGTTGTACATGAACGTCCTCGCTGGCTCTGTCAAGGTATGTGATAACCAAGTGAGGCAGGAGTGGGCGCTGCTGTTAATGTTTTCATTTCCTTCTTCCCTCGCAGTACCCAGAAGCAGTCTGTAGAATACATTTAGCTCTATCTCTTCCACTCCAGTCGCCATAAAACCCTGGTAGGAGGCATCATTTTTGGCCAGAGCATCCAACGAAACAGAGTTCTGCTAAGACCAACAAAACTTCACTCTGCCTTTGTTTGATTTCTGGTTGAATAGACAGACGCATACCAATGACCGCTATTTCAGTTCTATTTTCTTTGCTTTCTTCTCATCAGTCGAATAAAAGGGACAACCTGCTTGGCACCCCAACATTTCTTACTGCATTCCTGAGCTGTCACTCCCACACCTGGCTACACACTCCATTTCCTTTATATGTTCTTCACTTTGGGGGGTATGGCTCTCTTCCCACTGTTTTTCCTTCTTTCATTCTTACAAGTTTAATCAAATAAATAAATAAAATGCAAATAAATGGTGCTTTAGGGATATTTCTTGAAAAAAATGAATTTTACAGAACATAACCAAGACATTTTGTGATGCACAATACTGGAATAAAATCTCTTTTGCGTCTCCTAAAAAGATGGAAGGTGCCAGGGGATGGATGAGCAGAAGACATACACCTGAAGCAGTCCTCCATACATTAGGTGGTAGTGGTCTACTGGAGGAGACCCAGCTGGGACACACGCAAGGAGGCGTTCATGGGAAATGGAATCTGGATGTGCACCACTGTCAGGCTCCCTGGATGCTGCAAGAGGGCGCTGTTGGGCAAAGACTTTCCTGGTTCTCAAACACTCTGGAAGAGCTCCTCACAAGTGATTCAGGATATTGGAAACCATTGTGGGTCCAGAATAAAAGGAGCCTGCTGCCTTACCTTGAGGAGTCTGAGCTCGGAGGCAACTGGTGACACTCAAGTGGACATTCATTATTTGAAGGATTATTGGTTGTGCTTTATTGTTCAAGGTGCTTTGAGGATTAAAAATCCATTATTTGAACCTGTGATTGTGTTGGGCATCATTTTAGTCAGAAGTTTGGGAGTATTGGTAGTGGACCCTACTGGATACACTATACACTCACCTAAAGGATTATTAGGAACACCTGTTCAATTTCTCATTAATGCAATTATCTAATCAAGCAATCACATGGCAGTTGCTTCAATGCATTTAGGGGTGTGGTCCTGGTCAAGACAATCTCCTGAACTCCAAACTGAATGTCAGAATGGGAAAGAAAGGTGAATTAAGCAATTCTGAGCGTGGCATGGTTGTTGGTGCCAGACGGGCCGGTCTGAGTATTTCACAATCTGCTCAGTTACTGGGATTTTCACGCACAACCATTTCTAGGGTTTACAAAGAATGGTGTGAAAAGGGAAAAACATCCAGCATGCGGCAGTCCTGTGGGCAAAAATGCCTTGTTGATGCTAGAGGTCAGAGGAGAATGAATGGGCCGACTGATTCAAGCTGATAGAAGAGCAACTTTGACTGAAATAACCACTCGTTACAACCGAGGTTTGCAGCAAAGCATTTGTGAAGCCACAACACGCACAACCTTGAGGCGGATGGGCTACAACAGCAGAAGACCCCACCAGGTACCACTCATCTGCATTACAAATAGGAAAAAGAGGCTACAATTTGCACGAGCTCACCAAAATTGGACAGTTGAAGACTGGAAAAATGTTGCCTGGTCTGATGAGTCTCGATTTCTGTTGAGACATTAAAATGGTAGAGTCAGAATTTGGCATAAACAGAATGAGAACATGGATCCATCATGCCTTGTTACCACTGTGCAGGCTGGTGGTGGTGGTGTAATGGTGTGAGGGATGTTTTCTTGGCACACTTTAGGCCCCTTAGTGTCAATTGGGCATTGTTTAAATGCCACAGGCTACCTCAGCATTGTTTCTGACCATGTCCATTCCTTCATGACCACCATGTACCCATCCTCTGATGGCTACTTCCAGCAGGATATTGCACCATGTCACAAAGCTCGAATCATTTCAAATTGGTTTCTTGAACATGACAATGAGTTCACTGTACTAAAATGGCCACCACAGTCACCAAATCTCAACCCAATAGAGCATCTTTGGGATGTGGTGGAACGGGAGCTTCGTGCCCTGGATGTGCATCCCACAAATCTCCATCAACTGCAAGATGCTATCCTATCAATATGGGCCAACATTTCTAAAGAATGCTTTCAGCAACTTGTTGAATCAATGCCACGTAGAATTAAGGCAGTTCTGAAGGCAACAGGGGGTCAAACACCGTATTAGTATGGTGGTCCTAATAATCCTTTAGGTGAGTGTGTACATCTAATTATGTACTCATCTAAACTTTTACTTTTAAAATTATTGTTTATCCCAGTCCTTGAAAAAAAATGAATTTGCCACCAGACACAGAGAAAGTTTACATTTTGTACACTGAACTGGGTGCAAGACTATCTGAAACATGGAGGGGAAATTTTTTCCGATTTAGATGTTATTATAAGTTGTGTCCCTCTGTGATTGGTGCTGGGGCAACTGCTTCTTTTAATATATATAAATGATCAGGACCATGATATAATCAGTAAGCTGGTTAATTTTGTAGACTGGGAGAAAAGGCAGACAATGAAGAGTCAGTAAAATAGATGTTAGAGAGGAATACTGGATAACACACCGGCTTGGGCAGATTTGAGTAAAATGAATTTTAATGTTAATATTAACAATATAGTATGCATTAACATTAGCAACCATTAAAGAATACTATATAATATACTTATATATTATATGCTTTTAATACAAATTATTTTTAACAATGTTTATATATTTTTGGCTTACACAACAGTCTGTGAGTTTCTGTGATCTTTCAGCAGGCTTGAAAAATATTCCCGTTTAATTGCTCTTGCCTAACATCGTAAATAACCGAAACAGCAAATGTCAAATTCACGAATCAGGAGGGGTGACTGTAGTTTTCATTTCTAGATTATTTCTGATCGTATTTGGAACTCTGTAATGTATTTTTAGTTTTATTTTATTTTATATTCCAAGAAAAGCTCAGAAAGTATACAGTGCCCTTCACATTGTTCACATTTTCTTATGTTGCAGTCTTGTGCTGAAATCATTTAAACTCATTTTTTCCCTCATCATGCAACATTCAGCACCATAGAATAAAATTTTTTGCAAATTTATTAGAGAGAGGCTTGGCGCTGATAGCTCATTGCTGCACCCACCACACGAAAAACCACCCAGATTGGGACCCGCATGAAGCCGTACAATGGGTGACACCTCAGCACCACACTGGAACAGAGTGGGAGGTCTTTTACAATGGCTGGAATGGCAATCCTTCCAGCAACCCCCAAATTTTCCCTGCATGTTGGAGGACCAGCTTGCAGGGTTGGATGCAGATTAACGTCACACCGAGGACAGACAAACTGCAGGTTAAAGGTCTCGCTCAATGGCCCAACAGAATAAAGTCACTTTTGGCGTTCTTTGGGATTCAAACCGGAAACCTTTCGATTGCTGGTGCAGATCCTTAGCTTCAGAGCCACCACTCTGCCCATAATATTTATTAAAAATAAAACAAATCTGAAATACCACCTTGACACAAATATTCAGACACTTGAAGTTTGGCTCAGGTGCATCTCATTCTGTTCCTCATCACTGAGATGTTCCTCCGCCTTGTTCGGAGTCTCCCTGTGGCCAATACATTTGATCTGGAAAGACACACACCTGTCTATAGAAGGCCCCACAGTTGAGCAAACACCAAGCCATGAAGTCGAAGGAATTGCCTGCAGAGCTTAAAGACGAGCTTGTGTGGAGGAACAGACCTGGAGAAGCCGACAAAAAAGTCTCACTGCACTGAATGGTCCCAAGAGCACAGTGGCACAGATCAGGGGAAGGCTACTGCTGAATACTACACCACCAAGTCCCTCTATTTTAACAATAATACATAAAATTTAAAAATGAGTTCTGCAAATGACTCAATGCCAAATTATTGAAACTAGCCCTGGAATAATTCAAGTTCTATGTCAGTTTATAGCTAAAAATGTTTTTGCAGAATTTAAGGCAACATTAAAATTGAATTGTCATCATTGTGAAATTTAAAGTAACACGAGAAACATGAAGTAATGGCACAAATTAGCATACCAGTTCTACAAAATGAAACAAAGAAACAATTTGAATTCACAGTAAATATAATAAACAGTCGGGCTGACTGCATTTCCTCGGGTCCTTTGGTGTGGCTGAACATTTCTGTCCATTTCAATTAAGTCCTTGGCAGTCTGGAGATAGGAACAGAGAAGAAGATGACACAATGATTGGGGTTTTGTCTTTTAATACTAGTTTATTACTATTTATTACTTCTGATCTTAGTGAAAAATTTGGTATAGTTTTACTGTAGTTTTTATTTCACAAAAAACATTTCAATTTTATTTTTCAGTTCATTAAGAAAAATATCAGACCCCTTCACTAATTTCTAATTCTGTTTTGTTGCGACCTTGTGCTAAAATCATTGAAATTAATTTTTTCTCACATCAAGCATCCCTCCATTTTCCAGAATGACAAAGCAAAAACAGGATTATAAAGAATTTTGCTAATTTATTAAAAGCAAAAAAAGCTGAAATGTCACTTTATCATAGATGTTCGGACCCTTCACTCTGTAATTAGTTGAAGCCCATTTGGCAGCCATTCCAAGACTGCAGTTTACTTGTGTTTGATGTGACAAGGTTTACACACTTTTTGAGGTTTTTTTGTTGTCCTTCTTTGCAGATCGTCTCAAGATTTGTCAGATTGCATGAAGACCATCGATGGACAGCTCTCTTCAGGTGTCTTCAGAGAAGTTCAATTAAGTTGAAGTCCAAACTCTGGCTGGGCCACTCAAGAACATCCACAAAGTTAACCCTAAGTCACTCCTGTGCTGTCATTGCTTTGTTCTTTGGGTCATTGTCCTGTTGGAATGTGAACCTTCTCCAAGTCTGAGGTCTGATGCACATTGAACAGGTTTTCATTAAGGATATCTTTTCACTTTTCCATTCAACTTTCCCTCAATAATCTGTAGTCTCTGAGTCCCTTATGGTTCCACCATCGTGCTTCACTGCAAGAATGTACAGGGGATGAGTAGTGCCTGATATTCTCCAGACATGATGCTAACCTTGGATTCATCAGAGCAAAGGACAGACTGAGAGTGCTGTAGGTACCTTTATGCAAACTCCAAGTGGGCTTCCATGTGTTTTATACTGAGGAGAGGCAACTGTCTGACCACTCTGTTATAAAGCCAAAGTCAGTACTTAGCCCCTTTTGCAAGATGGGACGATCCCCAAAAATGGCATTTGGGTGGAATCGTGTGAGGTCCTGCAAAAAGTAAGGAAGGTGGTTTACTGGGTGTTAATTCTCCAATAAAAGAGGAGGGTATTCCTCCAATAAGATTGATGGCAAAGAAATACAAGAAAAGAATCCCACTGAATTTTAATCCAACCAGGCCATCCAAAATCACATGTTCATATAAAAGGCCAGGTACACATAGCCGATTTTTAGTGAAAAACCACCAAATTCAATTCTTGTTGAGTTGTTCATCCTGGCACTATTTAGCATTACTCCTTACTGTTTCTTTTCTGTTACTAACTGCCGTTTGAAATGTCAATGCCTTCTGCATGCGATTTCAATTAATCAGCTTAATCTTATACGTTTTATACAGTGTGGACTGGTGGAAAGATCGTAATGGACATCAAGGAAGTCACCCCTTTAAACCCGATCACTAATGCTATTAAAAAAAAAATAATAATAAATGCAGGATGATGTTACTGGCAGTTAAACAAAAAACAAAAAGCAGTCTGTGTGACTGTGTCTCTGTGAGACAGCACCCTCTGTTGCTCTGGGATGGTATCGCTTACATCTGATGAGCCCGGAAGGTGACCATCCGAAATCCATGCATGTCAACAGAAATACTACAGAAATTTTTTAACGATTTATAACATTAAGATTATACTTTCAACATTTACACACATGATAACATGATGAAACACTGTGGAGTAATGGTGGAAACTGCAGTCTAAGAGTAAATACTCATAGCAGGCTGACCTGAGAACTTTAATTTTCCACAACAGCCCCAAATTTTATGTCATTTATAAGTGTCTCAGCCTTCTCTGAGACAAATCTCCTTTTGTCCTGGATTTCAGGGCTTGTTTTTTAACCAACAAATTTTACAGTGCAACATTCATATATTCAGTCAGTATCATCATGCAAGTGTCTCTAACCTGCAGTCGGTATTGAGGGGCAGCCATAATTTAAAGGCAGAGGCAAACTGAGACTCAGATATGCACTGAGACCAAATCACATTAAAGGCATCACCTCATCTTTTCTGTCAGGTGTTTACAGTTTTCGTTGTCACACATGTGTGTCTGTGGATCAACCTCCTGATTCATCTTTGGTAAGACGCCCCACCAAGGAACGAGAGGGGACACTGTTACTAATGGTGTCATCTCTTTCTCTACCAGCAGCCAGAAGAATATGACACCTACTGAGGGCAACTGAATCTGCCCCTTTCAGATTGAGGAGTATAAAACTGAGATGCCCACAGAAGGTGGTGTCTCATTCTGGACCCCTACTCGTGAGAGAATGACCTCCAAACCAGACCTCATCTGACAAGGATTCCATGCTACGGGCATTTAAGTTTGTTAAGAACTTTTTCCAATTATTATTGAACAGGGTGACCGAGTTGGCGCCTCAACATTTCTCCAGTCCAGTTTTTGTACCTCGCTTGACCACAACATTTGCCAGAAAGCCTGCAAAACTGTCATTGGAGTGGCACAGCTTGTGGTTTTTCCATCTTAGACAGTCAAGTTGCTGTTGAAAATAGTGAGGAATTTAATTTAGTCGGCACCTCACAGAAAGGATGCGCAGATTTTAAAATACGATCTCTTCCAGTTTTAATACAAATCATTACTTTAATACCAGACTATCCAGCAACCTATTGTAATATCTCCACAGCCATCACATTCTCTCGATATCCAAAGAAACACTTAGAGTACAAAAGTTTGTGCTGGGGCTCTTAAAAGCACATCACACTTTATACAGAATACCCATCACAGGACACCAACCACTGACCGTCAAGCTTATACCACTGGTTGGTTATGATGCTCTTGTTGATTTTGGTGGATGGTAGAAAGGGGTGTCCCATTTTTATTTGCACAAATCTGGTCAGACTAACTGACCCAATGTCCTTGGCCCAGTGCAGGGTCCGCCATTTCTGCTGAGGATGCATTAAAAAGGAGCATGCCCTAAACACCACATCTCATTTGGACCTTAACCCTGGTTATGGAAGGAGCTCTTAACCTAACGGAAGCCTACCTATTTCCTTGTTTCTGGCTATTTGTTTGTTAGAAAGGCTGGATTGGCGAACTTTTCTTTTCTACCATGGTAAGCCACAATACCTTTATCTTTAGTGAACAGGGTTTTCTGGCTGGCACCACAACATTTACCATGGGCTCCTCCAGTTTTCCTGGCCCTGACTTCTTGTATTTGAACCTGGGACTTGTGTCTGGGGTTCAGGGTGCTATGACGGCCCCAACAGGTTGCAAGGTCCTGAATACATCATGGGTCAGGGGACATGAAGACAACACTCACTCAGGCAACCATCTCACTCAGGTAACCATTTCTGTCAGTTATTATCATCAATAATCCATCCAATAAAAAATTATGTTTGTTTTGTGTTTCTTTATAAAGACTTACTTGAGGCAGGAATACAATTCAGCTTTAAGTAACTTCTATAATATTTTATGTTTTATATATTTGTGTTTTGTGCAATATGTTTTTCACTACTGCTGTATATAATGTTGTGATGGTGCCATGTATTGCATACTGTGTTATTAAATTGTATTTACCTTGTTATGTGTATGAATGGTGCACAAAGAGAAACTCCTACCAACTATGTTGTCTGGTAGTAAAGTTCAATTTATACTCTTTTGCAGAATTCTGGACAATGTTAGCACTTAATACCATTCAGTCTGAAATGTAAAGAGTTAACAAAGATGAGGTAAAGACACAAATTAACATGGCTGCTTTACAATTTAAAAAATGGTTTGAAAACTTATGCAAAAACAGGACAGGGCTGACAACACCACCAGAGGCTGTTTGGATGTGGCATCCTGTAAAATTTTCTATTAGTCTGTGGCTGCAAATGGACACTCTTTAGTGAACAGTATGTTGGTAGTGGCACGATAAGAGGAGATACCAATAGACTTCAGTTAATCAGGAAAGCCAGCCATGTTCTGGGAATGAGCCTTGAAAATCTGGAGATAGAAGCAGAATTTTGCCATTTTATGCTTGTTTTATTATTATTATTATTATTATTATTATTATTATAACTCTAGCCACAATACATGTCATAGACTTATATGAGCAGTATACAAAAAATTCCTTACTGTCTCGTGGCCTAGGTACATCATTGGCCTCTTTCCTCTGTATTCACGTGTGTGCAAACATCTTTTCACCGGTGCTCCCTCTTTTGAATGTCTTCCCATAAGGCCTGCTCCTCAGACTCTCTCATTATTGTTGCCGTGCCATTCTTGCCTCTTGTCTGGTTTTATACTTTCCATCTTTGAATCATCTACATGCCGGTAGTCCTGCCATCAGAGAGTTGCAGTAGACCACCAGTAACGTCTAAGTCATGTCAATTCTCCTATTATTCTGAAAACTGCTTCATTAAGAGGGGTATTTAAAGGATTCTCCCACTGATGTAAGCAACGTTTCAGAGGAGGGGAGTATAGGAGTTCCCATCAATTAATCCTGACTTTCTAAAAGAATGTTTGTTACTCAATTATTTCATTCTATCCTTGGAAAATTAAGGTGGTAGCCTCTCCAAGACAAGGCAGAGAGACCTCATGTGCTTAGCTTTAAGTTACACCAGTTAACCCTTCAGACACATTCAATCCTCTTCCTGTAATTCAGTAATGAATTCTTTTAAAGCTTCACACATATATATTGTATGCCAGACCAGCGGGTGGTAGTGAGTGCTAACTGTCTCTCTCAGTCTCTTGTAAACCATCCATGGGATATCCCACATGGTTCCGGAACCACTGATGACATCATTTCCGGTCCCCGAAAACATCACTTCCGTTTTTTGCCGGCGCCACTGATGACGTCAATTCTAGTAAACCCACTGAAGAAGAAGTCACTTCCAGTTCAGGCTCCACCGATGACGTCACTACTGTTTCTGGTGCCACTGATGTTGTCACTTCCGATAGCTGGAGACGATTACATCATTTCCCTTGCTGCTCTTTAAAACTGCCATCTTACATCAATACAGTCAAGTTCTGTTTTGGACTCTGCTTTTTGAACATCTCTGTTCAAATTTTATCAGTTTTGCAGCCAGGAAACAAAATATGGGTGGCTGCCCAAAAACTTTACATTGTTTGTGACTCTTACTTGTGACAATATGTATATTTATATATCTATATGCCAAAAGGGACTCTTGAACAAGACCCTTAACCTGCAATTGCTCTGTCCTGGATATGACGTTAATCTGCATCCATCCCTGTATGTAGGCCCTCCAACCTGCAGGGAAAAACTTGGGGGTTGGTGGCAGAATTGGCACTCCAGCCACCATAAAAAACTCACACTGTTCCACTCCATCTGAACTAGTGTGGTGCTGAGGTATCACCTGTTGCATGCCTGCACTCTGTCCTGAGTTGGTTTGTTGTGTGGTGGGTGCGGCAATGCACTGTATGAGTGTGCTCCTAACCTCAACCTATATATTATAAACGCTGGCCCAGACACAGACAGACGGACAACATAGTTTCACCCAACACACTGTTTATTTACACTATATATTTACAATTCTACCGTGCAGCTCACACCCCAGTGCCTCTTGCACCGATCTCCCAAAGTCCAGGGCTCACAGTTCTGTACCTTTCTTCTGGCCGCCTCCAGTCCTCTCCCCAGTTCTGTCTTGCTACTTCCCAACATCCACCAATGACTGGAGGGAGGCGGCCCCTCTTATAGGAACCCGGATGGGCTCCAGCTGCTTACCGGCAATTAGTCTTGGCCACACCCCTGTGTGGCAGAAGTGCCGGCTGCGCACCTGGAAGCCATCAGGGTGTCCCCTGTCGTCTTCCCCCCGGCACTTCCTGGTGCGGCGGAAGTGCCGGGCTCCTGGGATGATAAGGCACTGGGGCACCGCCTGGTGGTGGCCACGGGTCCCTACAGGGCCGGGCTTCCAAGCCCCCTACCCGGGGCCTCCTGCATAACCAGGACAGACGCCCCCTCTCGGTCTGGAGGAGGCACACGCCCTCCTCTGGTCCTCCAAGGCGTCCCTGCCGGGCTCCTGCCCCGGCCGAGGACCACACGGGATAAACCGGCATTGGGGCGCCGCCTGGCAGTGGCCACAGGTCCCTACAGGGCTGGGCTTCGAAGCCCTCTACCCGAGGCCCTCAACCTAACCAGGACGGACGCCCCCTCGCCACAATACAATACAATATATGTATATATACAGTATATATACAGTATATATATATACTAGCAGAATACCCGCGCTTCGCAGCGGAGAAATAGTGTGTTAAAGAAGGTACGAAAAAGAAAAGGAAAAATTTTAAAAATAACGTAACATGGTTGTTAATGTAATTGTTTTGTCATTGATATGAGTGTTGTTCTCATATCTATCTATATATATATATATCTATCTATATATATATATATATATACCCGCGCTTGGCAGCGGAGAAGTAGTGTGTTAAAGAAGAAAAGAGAAAGAAAAGGAAACATTTTGAAAATAACGTAACATGATTGTCAATGTAATTGTTTTGTCACTGTTATGAGTGTCGCTGTGATATATATATATATAGCAAAATACCCACGCTTCACAGCGATGTCATGTGTTAAAGAAGTTATGAAAAAGAAAAGGAAACATTTTAAAAATAATGTAACATGATTGTCAAAGTAATTGTTTTGTGTATTTGGCGGCAGCGTCACAAAGTTGTTTTCGGCAGCTGCATCAGAAAATGTACCACGACGTCTGACACGCCTCCTTTTTACTGTTTTCTCACAGCTTGGATTGCTGCTGTCATATATATACACACACATACATATACACATATATATATATACATACATACACACACACATATATATATATATATACATATATACACATACATATCTTCATATCTACATATCTATATACATATCTACATATACACATATATATATATATACATACATACCTATCTACATCATATATACACACACATACATACATACACACACACAAATTATATATATGTGTGTATGTGTGTGTGTGTGTGTGTGTGTGTGTGTATGTGTGTGTATATATATACACATACATATACTTGTGTGTATGTTTGTATGTGTCTATATGTGTGTGTATAGGTTTGGTCACTGAGTGCAAGGGAAAAATAATAAATTATAGTCTATAAGTTATTAAACAGTAAAACATTAACGTTTTAAGAAGTACAGGTACATTGAAATTACATTTTCTATGTGAACGTTCAAATTTGTGCCTCTGGTAATGTGCCTTACCGGCATTTAAAGAAAATTAGTTTTGTGTCCTCTGCAGTGTTAAGAGAGAAAGGCTTTGGTTTAGGATAAAAGGAAAAAAGGTGTAAAGAAAGGAAAGTTGTCTTTTTCTTTTATATAGTATAGAGAGATGTGTTTGCTGACGTTATGATCGCCTTTTGGGGACAGTCGCGGTGGGTCTTGTGTAGACTGGTGAGACGTCCCGCCATTAATGGGCTGTGATGGCACTGTCAGTCCTGCACTCGTGGGCGTGAATTCATAATCCGAGCTGAGGACCTCATAATCGTATACGTGCAAAAGAAAGTGTGAATCGCCTTAATATTATTTTTCCGTGGTGTAGAAAAGGGGTCCCGTGTTTGCACTTGTCTGGGCTATAGCGCAGGGGGAGGAAGAAAAAAATTAAAAGTGCTCACTTTGACTTAAGGCAGAAGCGCAGTCAGCGTCTCAAAGGCCGGCACGGCTATCTTGCGTGCTGGCTGCTCGACTTTTGCTGGGCAGGAGACCCCAGTTTTTGTACACACGCTTCATGATATCAAAAGTCTCAGCGCTCTTTGGAGGTCATTCATATATATATATATAGCAAAATACCCGCGCCTCGCAGCGGAGAAGTAGTGTTTTAAAGAAGTAATGAAAAAGAAAAGGAAACATTTTGAAAATAACGTAACATGATTGACATTGTCATGAGTGTTGCTGTCATATATATGCCTGCCTAAATAAGTCACCCTCGCTTTGCTCTTACTTTTTTACCGTTCATTTAATCATGGCTAGTGGCGGAAAAATTATAAAATGGAAGGAGGATGGCTTTACCAAAACAATTATTGATGGCGAATCGATTATTCATAAAGCTTGAATTGGTGATCTGTTTTTCTGTGTTAACCTCATATTTTTTCATACTTCTTCTCAAACTAAGGTGGTGCGAGGGTAAAATGAATCGTGATGCGCTGATCAATGTAATCCGTGTACCAGGAAATCATGCATTGACAAAAGCTCCCTTTGCTTGTAATGCAAAGTGTGATTAAATGCATTATTTTTAACGCGTTATGGAGCACATGCATCGAAGCTTCTCAGCTGTGCTTGTGCTAAGAAAAGGAAAGATTTTAAAAATAACGTAACACGATTGTCAATGTGACCTTTTGTAAATAGTGCCTGGAGGATTCAGTGTGAAGAAACTCTAGAGACAGCGTGTGTATTAACTTGTGGATTTTTCTGTGAGTATTTGGTGGCAGTCTGACGAAGTTGCTTCGGAAGACAGCGTTAGCCGCGGAGCTCAGCTCAGAGCAAAATGAGGTGGGAGGGGAGATGATGACGTGACTCCTCCACCTGCCTTAACTGTCAATCCCCCACAAACACAGTCTCTCGGAATTTGAATAAGCACACCCCTTCACCTACAATTTTAACTTAGTTACAAAGTGATCAAAACTCTCATTTATATCCTGCGTCCTCTCATTAAACTTGTATCCCGCATTACCTGTGGGTATGTGAAACGCCAGCGGTAGCCTGTCTATGAACTTAATTTAAAGTTTAGGTTTACACCTTGCTTTCTTTCCGAGCTGGCAACACTCATGAATATGGTTGTATATGTCACTAGCTCGCTTCTTATTGTTTTGCTGCCTTCTCAATTATAAAATGCATGTTTTCTTAAGCGCTTTTTGGAGGTCTTCCTGGTTTTCTACGCACTGCGTTGACAGTCAGTTCACGTGATTACGTGGGAGGCGTGATGATGTCACACAAAACTCCGCCCCCCCATGTCATTCCAGCTCAACTCCATTACGGTTAATGGAGAAAAATACCTTCCAGTTATGACCATTAGGTGTAGAATTTCGAAATGAAACCTGCCCAACTTTTGTAAGTAAGCTGTAAGGAATGAGCCTGCCAAATTTCAGCCTTCTACCTACACGGGAAGTTGGAGAATTAGTGATGAGTGAGTGAGTGAGTGAGTGAGTGAGTGAGTGAGTGAGTGAGTGAGTGAGTGAGTGAGTGAATGAGTGAGTGAGTGAGTGAATGAATGAGTGAGTGAGTGAGTGAGGGCTTTGCCTTTTATTAGTATATATATATATATATATGTCTATCTATATCTATATATATATATATATATATATCAGTCAGTCATTTTCCAACCCGCTATATCCTAACACAGGGTCAGGGGGTCCGGCTGGAGCCAATCCCAGCCAGCACAGCGCGCAAGGAAGGAACAAATCCCAGGCAGGATGCCAGCCCACTGCAGGACACACCCACACACACACACCCACACACCAAGCACACACTAGGGACAATTTTGGATCGGCAATGCATCTAACCTACATGTCTTTGAACTGTGGGAGGAAGCCGGAGGAAGCCAGAGGAAACACACGGAGACACGGGGAGAACATGCAAACTTCGCACAGGGAGGACCCAGGTAGCAAACCCAGGTCTCCTTACTGAGAGGCAGCAGCGCTACCACTGCGCCACCATGCCGCCCTTCATGTATATATATATATATATATATATATTGTCACACACGTGCGCATGGGAGGCAGCTAAAGGGCTTGAGTGAAGGCAGTTCGGAGGCATGCGGGGTGTGGCAGAGTGCACTGACTCTTTTCTCCTTGCCTGTAGACCATCCCCGGGGGATTTCACCTGGATCTCCTGACATCACTTCCGGGACTGAGCCAATGGAACTCGGCCACACCAGCTCCAGTCCCTCTGATGTCACCTCCGCTCTGAGCCAATGGTGGAAGACCACGTGCCAGATCCATACGACCTCACTTCCTGTCTCCCCTTTAAAACCTGCCCCCTTTCCTTTGTTTCCTCAGTCTTGTTTTGGACTCGGTTGTATGCACTTCAGTGCTCTGTATTTCTACAAGAAAAACGACTTTGCAGCCAGGATACCACAATATACGGGTGGCTGCCCCAACTCTTTATCTGTCCATGTCTCGTTCTTGTGACAGTGGCGTAGTCGGCAGGATGGAGAAGTCCCAGAAGAGAAGGGGACAGGACCTGCAATATACCCAGGTGGGAGCGTACCGGGGCCGAGTCTTCAGGCGGGGAGGGTGCCCGCGGTCGGCGTGACCGGTGCGGGCTCCGCTCCCAGCACTCATAACTAGGCCATCTGGAGGGCCAGGGAGTGTGCGGGTGGGGCTCACAGAATTGGGCTGCCCTGGAGGGGGAGGCAAAGGGACTCAGTATGCTCTCCTGGGGGAGAGTGCCTGCCTCCCTGCGAAACCAAAGCCCCATTTACCACCTAGGGGTGCCCCAGACTGGCAGGTGAATAAAATAAAAATGGAGGTTGGACCCTGAGCGGCCGACCAACAGACAAGCCTGGTCCTTATGGGCAATGGTAGGGCATTGGCTACGGCCATTTGAAAACACGCCCTACCAAATAATAGAGCAGGTAGCTTGCTATCTGCTCCTGGAAGCGCTTCCCCGTGGCTTCACCCAGCCGGTTTGGGGCGGCGTTTAAGAACATGTCTGAGCTCATAGAGCTTATGGAGACGCAGAGGGCGGCCTCACACTCTGGGGGAGCAGAACCGTCCTCATGTCAAACCCAGCCGGGGTACGTTCCAAGACCTAGCCCCTCCCTGTACAATCCGGAGCTCAGATGCGTCCGCAGCGGCTGCAGCGCGCAAAACCGCTTGGGGCAAGGAGGAATGCAGGTGGAGGGCGAGGAGGGTTGGTGTGCTCTCGCTAATCCGTTGGCGGTCCCACATACTGGCGTGGTGATCGTCAACGGACACAAGACCACAGGTTTGTTCGACTCCGGCAGCAACATTTCCATTGTTGCCCGCCGCTTTGTGCAACCGCAACAGTGGCTAAAATTTAAGACCGGTATAACCTGTGTCCACGGAGACATCCGCTGGTACAGGTCCGCCGCTGTGTCATCAGTTACGGAGGGTCAGTTCAGAAACTCACCGTAGCGTTCCTACCTGATCCTCCACACCCGGTGATACTAGGGCGGGACTGGTCTAAAATCAAAAGCGGTGAGACACATACCACTCCGGGGTTAATTTGGGCCTCGTTATGGACGGAGATAACCCGTCTCAAGCTGCCTCCACGCCGTGTAATCAGCCGGCAGAGAGAGCGGCGGGTCGCCCTGACTGACGTGGCAACTCCCGGGCCGTCGCGGGCTAACACGTCATCCACCAACGACGCGGCGGAGCGGGAAGAAACCACGCCCATTGAGGTCGACGCTGACCCTCTCTCCGTGTTGCGGTTCCAATTTAAAGAAACGCCGGCTTCTTTTAGAAGGGAGCAATGGAATGATGACTCCCTGAAGTTTGTAAAAAATGCAGTGGTCCTTGTCAATGGCCAGCGCACTAATCAGTCGATGCCACAGGGCCCCTACTTTGTGCTAGATAATGACCTCCTTTACCGTGTAGCAATGCATGACGGGCAGGAGACGAGGCTGCTGCTGGTGCCGCGTACCTTCCGGCGGCAGGTCTGCGAGCTAGCACACGCCCACCTCCTAGGTGGCCACCTGGGCACCGAAAAAACTCTGGAGCGGATCAAGCTCCGTTTCTACTGGCCAGGAATTAATGAGGAGGTTCGTCGCTTTTGCTTCCTGCCCGGAGTGTCAACTGCGACAAATTCCTAGGAGGGACCGTGCTCCTCTCGTTCCTATTCCACTGATTGGCGTTCCCTTCCACAGAATCGGGTCGACCTGGTGGGACCCTGGAGCCCTCAGCCCGAGGACACAAGTACATTTTAGTCCTCGTGGATTACGCTACACGATACCCCGAAGCTGTTCCGTTGCGCTCAGCTACCTCTAAAGCCATCGCACGGGAATTACTAGGGGTATTCGCGCGCGTGGGGATCCCCAAAGAAGTCTTGACAGACCAGGGGACCCCCTTCACCTCGGAAACGTTCAAGGAGACTGCCAGATTACTGAAAATAAAGCATTTAAAGACCTCAGTGTATCATCCTCAAACCGACGGATTAGTAGAGAGGTTTAATCAAACTCTCAAGCAAATGCTGCGTAAGGTGGTCAGCGAGGATGGAAGGAACTGGGATCAGCTCCTCCCCCTCGTCCTTTTGCCTATCGGAAGTCCCACAAGCCTCCACGGGTTCTCCCCTTTTGAACTACTGTGCGGGCGACAACCTCGGGGCATATTAGATATTTTGAAAGAAGGCTGGGAAGAAGAGGCTCTTCCCTCCACAAACATACTGGAGTATATCGCGCAGTTACGCGATAGATTTGGAAAGATTCGGCCTGTCCTTAAAAGTCACATGGAGGAGGCTCAAGCAGCGCAGGCCCGGTACTACAACCGCTGCACGTCTCTTGGGAGTTCCGCCGGAGATCGGGTCATGGTCCTAGTGCCTACCTCCCACTCTAAATTGCTTGCCCACTGGCAGGGCCCCTACGAAGTTAAGGAGAGGAAGGGACTGGTCGACTATTTGGTGAGTCAACCCAATGCCGGCCAAAGGAGCGGGTTTATCATGTGAACCTGCTGAAACCGTGGAAGGACAGGGACCCCGATCCCTCCTCCGCCAGCCCGCTCACTCTTCGCTCACACACACGACCTTAACCGCACGGACTTAAGTCCCAGACAGCGGCAGGAGCTGGAAACAGTTATCCGGACCGTTCGGGAGGTAGTCAGTGAGAACCCGGAAGGACCTCTCTGATTGAGCACAACATCGTGACAGAGCCCGGGGTTGTTGTCCGAGAACGCCCGTATCGTCTTCCCGAGGCAAAAAAGGCTGAAGTGGAGCTTGAGATCAAGCGCATGCTGGAGCTAGGTGTGATTGAGGAAAGTTATAGTCCCTGGTCCAGCCCCATTGTGCTCGTCGGTAAGCCTGGCGGAAGTTGGAGGTTCTGCAATGACTTCCGTCGGCAATCAAGTCTCCCAATTTGATGCTTATCCAATGCCACGCGTGGGCGACCTCCTCGAGAGGCTTGGACAGGCTCAATACCTGACCACACTTGACATGACGAAAGGGTACTGGCAGGTTCCTTTAACGGACTCCGAAGGTAAAACCGCGTTTAGTACCCCTAGCGGACACTGGCAGTATCGTGTCCTTCCATTTGGGTTACACGGGCTCCAGCAACCTTTCAGCGTCTGGTGGACAAAGTGCTTCGCCTCATAACTCATACAGTGCTGCCTACCTGGATGGCGTGGTCATCTATTCCAGCACATGGAAGGAACACCTACAGCATGTCCAAGCGGTATTACGGACACTTGGTGAGGCCGGGCTCCGGATTAATCCCAGAAATGCTTCTTGGATTAAGCGAGGCCAAATATTTAGGCTACCTGGTGGGTCGGGGTACCGTAAGGCCACAGTGCTCCAAAATTGATGCCATTCTGAAATGGCCCCGTCCGCGAACCAAGCGGCAGGTCCAAGCCTTTCGGCTTAGGCGGGTACTACCGCCGGTTTGTACCTCGGTTTTGGAGAGCGGCGCCTTGACTGATTTAACAAAGAAGAGGGCCCCGAACATTGTGGCATGGACTGAAAAAACAGGCGCTGCATTTGGTGACTTAAAGCAGGCCCTTACGTCCACACCTGTTTTGATGGCACCTAACTTTTCTTTGCCTTTCATCCTCCAGACGGACGCTTCGGACACAGGCCTGGGCGCCGTGCTGAGCCAAAGCGTCGATGGTGTGGAGCACCCCATCATGTTCCTGAGCCGGAAACTGTTGGACCGGGAGACCAGGTATGCTGCGGTGGAGAGGGAGGCTCTGGCGATTAAATGGGCGATTACTCAGCTGAGGTACTACCTGTTGGGCCGGGAATTCACCCTTGTCACGGACCATGCACCCCTACAGTGGATGGCCCTCCACAAGGAGTCGAATCCGCGGGTCACCCGGTGGTTTCTTGACCTGCAGCCGTACAAGTTTTCGCTCGTTCATCGTCGGGGCGCTCTCCACGCCAACGCTGATGCCCTTTCTCGGGTTCACGACCTCTCGGTTAGGGTCGCCCGACCCATCGGGTCTGGGCTAAGGGGGGGGCCTTGTCACACACGTGCGCATGGGAGGCAGCTAAAGGGCTTGAGTGAAGGCAGTTCGGAGGCATGCCGGGGTGTGGCAGAGTGCACTGACTCTTTTTCTCCTTGCCTGTAGACCATCCCGGGGATTTCACCTGGATCTCCTGACATCACTTCCGGGACTGAGCCAATGGAACTCGGCCACACCAGCTCCAGTCCCTCTGATGTCACCTCCGCTCTGAGCCAATGGTGGAAGACCACGTGCCAGATCCATCGACCTCACTTCCTGTCTCCCCCTTTAAAACCTGCCCCCTTTCCTTTGTTTCCTCAGTCTTGTTTTGGACTCGGTTGTATGCACTTCAGTGCTCTGTATTTCTACAAGAAAAACGACTTTGCAGCCAGGATACCACAATATACGGGTGGCTGCCCCAACTCTTTATCTGTCCATGTCTCGTTCTTGTGACAATATATATATATATAGTAATAAAGGACACAAGAATGTTCAAAGTTTGGGGTTTCCGCCCCGTATACTGCAACAAAAAATCATCAATTGTTTTTTACAAAAACTCAAAAGACATTGAAGGGAGGGAAGACGGACATTTTATGAAGGTGTTCCGGATATTGAAGTGAGGAATGCTGGGATGGTTTTGATGGATTCTGGGAGCATGACGTCATCATGGGTCAGCAGAGGGATTAAATAGACCCGAAAATGTGCGCTTCCTATAGCCTTCCAGGCATTCTTTACGGCTGTGAAGTCTCGGTCTTTCTAAGGAGGTAAAGAGAGACAGGTTAGTACATTGCCGTTGTTCCCTACCCCGGGACGTTTTCCATAGCAAACCGGGGCATTCAGCTGTTCCCTAAGAGCTCGTACGTGACAGGACCCCCCTGTTAGCCCAGACCCATCGGGTCGGGCGACCCGAACCGAAAGGTCGTGCACACGAGAGAGTGCATCAGCGTTGGCTTGCAGGGCGCCCCGGCGATAAAGGATGGTGTACTTAAATGGCTGCAGGTCCAAAAACCACCTGGTGACCCGAGGATTCGAATCCCGATGAAGAGGGTGGCATGGTCCGTCACAAGGGTGAACTCCCGGCCCAGCAGGCAGTACCGCAGGTGCGTCACTGCCCATTTGATGGCTAAGGCGTCCCTCTCCACCACTGCATACCTTGTCTCCCGGTCCAGCAGTTTCTGGCTCAAATATCACAAGGTGTTCGACACCATCGATGCTTTGGCTCAGCACGGCACCCAAACCTGTGTCTGAAGCATCGGTCTGGAGAATAAAAAGTAGTGAGAAGTTAGGTGTTCTTAATACAGGTGCCAAAGTGAGGGCCAGTGTCACTCAGTGTCCTCGGTCTACACCACATGTAAAGGGGCCCTTTTCTTTGTCAGGTTCATCAAGGGTGCTGCCCTCTCGGAGAAATGAGGCACAAACCAGCGGTAGTAACCCACTAATCGCAAGAAGGCCTGCACCTGCTTCTTGACCATCGGACGGGGCAATTCCAGGATGTCTTTTAGTTTGGTACACTGTGGCTTCACCAGCCCTCCTCCCACTAGGTAGCATAAATATTGGGTTTCGCTCATCCCAAAGTAACACTTGCGAGGATTGATATGAAGTCCGGCCTTCTCTAGTGTCAAGAGAACTGTGTACACCTGCACGACATGCTCCTCCCAGGTGCCGGAATAGATGACCACGTCATCCAGGTATGCAGCACAGTAGGACTGGTGGGGCCGTAGCACTCTTACCGGGCGTTGGAAGGTCGCCGGTGCCCAGTGCAGCCCAAATAGGAGTACAATGTAGTGGCAGTGAACGCTAGGAGTGCTAAAGGCAGTTTTTTCTCTTGCGGATGCCGTTAAGGGAATTTGCCAATACCCCTTCGTCAAATCAAGAGTAGTCAGATAACGGGCTGTCCCTAGTCTCTCTATGAGCTCATCCACCCAGGGCATCGGATATGCGTCGAACTTTGAGACCTGGTTCAGATGTCTGAAGTCGTTGCAGAATCTCCACGACCTGTCTGGCTTGGATGCGAGGACGACAGGACTGGACCAGGGGCTATGGCTCTCCTCAATGATGTCCAAGTCTAGCATTCTTTGAACCTCAAGCTCCACTTCAGCGCGTTTCGCCTCAGGGAGGCGGTAGGGTCATTCCCTGACAACCACACCCGGGTCAGTCACAATGTCATGCTTAATCAGTGAGGTCCGGCCGGGACAGCCACCAGGACAGACAGGATTGCTGTTTCGAGCTCCTGTCGTTGGCGGGGCAACAAATTGGAACCGAAGTTAAGCGGGGTGCTTTCTGAGAAAAGGGAGAGAGTGGGGCCGGGAGGCGGAGCGTTCTTCCTGTCTCTCCATGGCTTCAGGAGGTTGATGTGGTAGACTCTCTCACTCGGTCAACGATTTGGTTGACTCACCAAATAATCGCCAAGTATTTTCCTCTCTTTGACTTCGTAAGGCCCTAGCCAATGAGCCAACAGTTTCGAGTGGGAGGTGGGCACGAGCACCATTCCGCGGTCCCCTGGCAGGAACTTGCGTAGGGAGGTGTTCCGATTGTAATTCCAGACCTGTGCTGCTTGAGCCTTGGACATATGATCCTTAAGTAATGGCCTAAATTTAGTCAATCTATCACGTAAGTGTGCGATATATTCTTTTTTTTTTTTTTTATTTATTTATTTTATTACAATCAATACATAGCAATCAAGTTTTTACAAAAAAAAAGAATTATGCTAAGAACAGATCGATCCCCACCCTTGAGAGAGAGAGCAAGCCAAACGGTGTAAAATTTAAGGCTTGTAAAAATACCTAAATCAACAAATTCTCTGTGCTTTATAAACATTTAAAATATTACTGATTAGATCCTGCCATGTTTTGAAAAAGTCTGTACAGATCCTCTAACTGAGTATTTGATTTTTTCCAATTTTAAATAATATAACACATCAGTTTCCCACTGACTTAAAAGAGGAGAGTTTGGGTTCTTCCAGTTTATCAGAATAAGTCTGCGTGCCAACAGTGTAGTGAATGCAATCACAATTTGTTTGTCTTTCTCCACTTTAAGACCCTCTGGAAGAACCCCAAACACAGCTGTTAATGGGTTAGGAGGGATTGTGAGTCCAAGACTGTCTGAGAGGTAATTAAAAATTTTTGTCCAGAATAATGTTAATTTGGTGCAGGCCCAGAACATGTGACCTAGTGAGGCTGGGGCTTGGTTGCAACGTTCGCAGGTTGGATCATGCCCTGGAAACATTTTAGAGAGTTTTAGTCAGACAGATGTGCTCGATATATAATTTTGAGTTGTATAATTGTATGCTTTGCGCATATGGAGCTTGAGTGAATTCTCTGCATTGCTACTTTCCACTCCTTTTCTGATATATTAATTGAGAGGTCATTTTCCCAGTGTCCTCTTGGATCTTTGAAAGGAAGGGATTGTAAAAGGATTTTATATATTGTAGAGATGGAGTCTAACTCCTTGAAATTGAGCAATATTTTTCCAGCGTGGATGAGGGTGCAAGATGAGGAAAATCTGGAAGGTTCTGTTTAACAAAGTTCCTGATTTGAAGATAGTGAAAGAAATTTGTAGCTGGAATGTTAAATTTGGAATGTAATTGTTCATAGGATGCAAAGACGTTGTCTATATAAAGATCTCTAAGCAAGTTAATTCCAAATTTTTCCAGATATTAAAACTGCATATGTTTGTGAGGTTGAAAGAGGTGGTTCTTTTGCAGGGGTGCCACAGAAAGAAGCTTCTCCGTCTTAAAATGCTTTCTACATTGGTTCCAGATTCTAAGTGAGTGGAGCACAATTGGGTTATTAGTGTATTGCCGATAACGTGTGTTTATTGGAGCACAGAGCAAGGAATACAAAGAAGTACTGCAGGATTTTACTTCTATTGCGGTCCATGCCTGTGTATGTTCTTCTATTTGTGTCCAGGTTCTTATCGACTGTATATTTGCCCCAGTAATAAAACTGGAAGTTAGGTAGAGCCATGCCGCCTTCTGCCTTTTGTCTTTGTAGGGTCGCTCTTTTGATGCGTGGATGTTTAGAATTCCAAATAAATGAGGTTATTGTTGAATCTAATTGCTTAAAGAACGATTTATTAATGTATATTGGTATGTTTTGAAATAAAAAGGAGCTTAGGAAGAATATTCATCTTAACAGTGTTAATTCTTCCAGCTAGTGTGAGATGAAGGGTTGACCATCTATGCAAGTCTTGTTTAATTTTTTCCATGCAGACGACGAAATTTTGTTGATAAAGAGCTTTATGTTTACTTGTGATGTTTACCCCGAGGTATTTAAACTGTTCTGCAATGATAAAAGGAAGGGTGTCTAATCTAATATTATATGCTTGAGAATTCACCGGAAAGAGTACACTTTTATTCAGATTAATTCTGAGACCAGAGAGCTTTTGAAATTCTGTGAGTGCTGCTAAGACTGCAGGCACAGAATTTTCTGGGTCCGATATATACAGTACCATGTCATCTGCATATAATGAGATTTTCTGTTCCAGTCCTTCTCTGCTAATCCCCTTTATCTGATCAGTATTTCGACAATGTATTGCCAGTGGTTCAATGGCAATTGCAAACAGCAGTGGTGACAAAGGGCATCCTTGTCTTGTGCCACGCTCTAGTTTAAAGTAGTCTGAGCAAATGTTATTGATGCAAACTGAAGCTTCTGGGTTAGTATACAGTAATTTAATCCATGCACAAATGTTCGGGCCAAACCCAAACTTCTCCAAAATAGTAAAAAGGTATTTCCATTCAATCATGTCGAATGCTTTTTCTGCATCCAATGATAATAATATTTCTGGGGTGTTTGATTTAGTTGGTGAGTATATTACATTAAACAGGGTCAAGATTTGAAGATAAGTGTCGGCCCCTAATAAATCCAGTTTGGTCTTGTGATATTACTGAGGGGAGCACTTTCTCCATCCTTCTAGCTATGATTTTAGAGAGTATTTTAACGTCGTTATTCAGAAGTGAAATTGGTCTGTATGATGCACATTGTAATAAGTCCTTATTTTGTTTTGGAAAGACAGTGATTAGTGCTTGGCTTAAAGGTTTGTGGAAGAGATTGGTTATCTCTGGCTTCTGTAAATGTTGCTAATAGGAGGGAGCTAGCTGAGCGAGAATTTCTTGTAAAACTCTGCAGGGTAGCCGTCAGGGCCTGCTGCTTTTCCACCTTGGAGTGACTTTATAGCATCCAGTAATTCTGATAATGACAGAGGTTTATCGAGTTCCTCCACACTAAAAGCGCCAATTTGTGGTATCTGTAATTTATCCAGAAATGCATTAGATTGTATATTGTCTTCTTTAAACTCAGTAGTATATAGGGATTTATAGTAGTCTCTAAAAGTGTACATTATATTTTTGTGTTCGATGATTTTATCTCCGTTCGTGTTAGTAATTACCGAGATTGCGCTATGCATATCTTGCTTGTGAATTTGTTGCGCTAAAAGCTTATTAGCTTTCTCCATGTTCATAATAATGATGTCTGGATTTGTAAATTAGTTGTTCAGTTTCTTTAGTTGTCAAGAGGTTTAATTCTGAATGTAGAGCCTGCCTCCTCTTATGTAGAGTCTCGCTTGGTAGTCTGGCATGTTCTTCATCTATTTTAGTAATTTCGCTTTTATCTCTGCTACTTTCTTCGCTCGGATTTATTTCTGTGGGAAAGATATGAGATAATCTGTCCTCTTAAGAAGGCCTTAAGAGTTTCCCAGAGTATTCCTGCAGAGATCTCAGGGATGTATTTGTCTCTAGAAAGAATTTGATTTGTTTGGATATAAATTCAGTACAATTCTCGCCAGCTAATAGAAGCGGATTGAGGCGCCATCTGCGGGTGAGTGTATGGGGCTTAGTAATTTCAGCTCCAAGATCATTGGAGCATGGTCTGAAATAACAATAGCATCGTATTTGCAAGATTTAATCTTAGGCAAGAAGTTATTATCTATAAAGAAGTAATCAATCCTTGAGTAGCAATGATGTACTGGTGAGTAGAAAGAATATGTTCTTGAATTTGGGTTTAAAAACCTCCAGGGATCTGATAAGTTGTGATCAGTTATAAACTTTGTAATTATCTTTGCCGTGTTAGTTGCCGTTCCCCCTGTGGAGGAAGTCTTATCTAAAAGTGGATTTAGAACACAATTAAAGTCCCCGGCCATTATAAGTTTATGAGTGTTCAGATTGGGAATGGATGCAAATAAATTTTGTATAAATTCCTTATCATCAACATTAGGTGCATAAACATTTTTCAAAATCATTTTACAGTTAGATAAGTCTCCCATGACCATCACATATCTCCCTTCAGGATCCAATACTAAATCTGATGCTACAAATGGTACTGTTCTATGTATGAGAATTCCCACCCCTCTAGTTTTGTGCGATATATTCTAAGAGGTTGGTAGAGGGAAGTGTCTCCCCTTCCCAGCCTTCTTTTAATACATCTAATAGGCCCCGGGGTTGTTGTCCTTATAATAACTCAAACAGGGAAAACTGCCCTGTGGAGGCTTGTGGTACTTCCCTATAGGCAAAAAGCACCAGTGGTAAAAGCTAGTCCCAGTTCCTACTGTCCGCGCTGACCACCTTGCGGAGCATCTGCTTCAGAGTTTGATTGAAGTGCTCAACTAGTCCATCTGTCTGGGGATGATAGACGGATGCCTTGAGATGCTTAATCTGGAGTAGCTTAGCAACCTCCCTGAACGTATCTGAGGTAAAGGGCGTACCCTGGTCCGTGAGGACTTCTTTGAGTATGCCCACTCGGGAAAATAGCCCTACTAGTTCCCGTGCGATGGTATTAGCAGTTTGCAGGGGAACCGCTTCGGGTTATCAAGTTGCGTAGTCGACAATCACCAGAATATATTTGTGACCACGCACCGAAGGCTCCAGGGGGGCAACCAGATCAATACCGATCCATTCAAAAGGAATGTCTATCAGGGGAATCGGGATCAGAGGAGCACAGTCCCTTCGAGGAATCTGGTGTAGATGACAGACCGGGCAGGACTGACAGAAACGGCGGACCTACTCATTGACCCTGGGCAAGTAAAACCAGAGCTTTATTCTCTGTAGGGTTTTCTCGGCCCCGAGATGACCACCTAGGAGGTGGGCGTGAGCTATCTTGCAAACCTCCCGCCAGTAAGTCCGCGGCACTAGCAACAACTTTCGCATCTCACCTTCGTGCTCAGAAACTTGATAAAGTAGATCGTTTTCTAGCACAAAGTAGGGTCCGTGTGGTATGGAGGCCATGGACGATATGTCGTCACTGGAGACAATAGTATTCCTGGCAAACTTCAAGGAATCGTCATTGCATTGTTCACATTTAAATGATGCCGGCGTGGACCGATATTGTGTGTCCAAGCCGGTGAGTACATCAGTAAATGGGCCCGTGGGAGTGTTCGCCTGCTCCGGAGCCCCGCCTGGGTATACATCCGGGTCGGGGACCGGCACCAGAAAGAGCTCCCCCAACCCATCCACGTCATCAGAAGTCACCGAGGTGCACAGCATGGGAACAGAGGGAAGGGGCCCCTGACCCAACACAATCAGACCTAGCCTGGGAATAGGAGTGGCGACGGTCCCACCGCTTTTAGTTTCCGATCAGTCTTGTCCCAAGATGACTGGAAAGGGGGTTCCGGCATCACAGCAACCTCCAGCTGTTTAAGAGCCCATTCACAAGTGATAAAGCACCTTGCGGACCTGGTCTTCCCATGCACACACTTAATGCCCAAATGTTGAGCGAGCAATTGTCACGGTAAAACGTAATGGCGAGCAACAATGGTTATGTTACTCCCGGAATCGAACATTGCCACCACCAAGTGCCCGTTTAACAACACCACTCCCATATTTGTGACCGGAAGGGGGTTAGACAGTACATAGTACCTTTCCTCTTTCGCCCAGCTGCAGTCCATCGGCTCTTGGTTGAGAGGGCAGGCTGGCAGCATATGTCCCGGCTTACCGCACTTGAAACAGCGTGGCAGCGCCAGCTTCCATTCCTTTGGCTTGGCCAGAGCCTCGAGTGGACTCAGAGACAACAACACGCCCCTGTCGTGACCCACGCGCAGAGCTCTCAGCCCCCTTGAGTTGGGTCACCGCCAGTTGTCTTTCCAGAACCTCCAGAAGGCCATATCTTTAAACGGGTGCCTCGGGACCTGTTGGGCGAGATAATCTGGCATCACGTATATTAAACCCTCATATGCCACTTGCTCTACCACCTGGCGAGTCTGGTTTCTGTCTGACTGTAGCCAGCACCCGAGCTTGCCCCAGTACTCAAAGGCCAGGGCCCTAGCCGGTAGTGCGGGGTCAAAGCGCCAGTGTCACCAGATGCGTGCCTGTTGGCCGGAGATCACTCCGTAGTGCTGCTAGATTTCAGCCTTCAGGAGCTCGTATTGGGCGGCTTCCTCCTCGGGGAGGTCATGATACGCCCGCTGCACAGGCCCCTTTAGGTATGGTGCCAAAATGGACGCCCACTTCGCCCGTGGCCACTTATGTCGGGTGGCTTTTCTCTCTTTGGGGGCTCTGGCCTTACCATTTCAGCGGCTGCCAGCCACCTCTTTGTCTCTGTGAGCTCCGCCTTGGACACCGCCTGTTCAACCTTGACGGCCTGGAGCTCCACGAGAAGTGTATTGAGGACTGCATTCAGGTCCTGTCCTTCTGTCATCTTCTCGGACCCTTGTCAATCCTACTGGCTACGCCACTGTAATAAAGGACACAAGAATGTTCAAGGTTTGGGGTTTCTGCCCTGTATACTGCAACAAAAAATCATCAATTGTTTTTTACAAAAACTCAAAAGACATTAAAGGGAGGGAAGACGGACATTTTATGATATTAAAATGAGGAATGCTGGGATTGTTGTGGTGGATTCTGGGATGTCATCATGGGTCAGCAGAGGGATTAAATAGATCCGGAAGTGTGCGCTTCCTATAGCCATCCGGTCACTCTTTATGGCCATGATGTCTCGGTCATTCTAAAAAAAAGTAAAGAGAGACAGGTTAGTACACTGCCGTTGTCCCCCCCGGGACATTTTCCGAAGCAAACCGGGTCGATCAGCTGTTCCCCAAGCGCTCGTGCGTGACAATATATAGATAGATAGATAGATAGATAGATAGATAGATAGATAGATACTTTATTAAACCCTAAGGGGAAATTTACATACTCCAGCAGCAGCATACTGATCATAAACAATATTAATGAAAGAGCAATAAAAAAAAAACAGCAGTGCAAGTTAAAAAATGCAAGGTAGAAAGTGTGAGGCAGGTATAACAGTCTATAATCTTGTGTAGTGTTAACGTTTACCCCCTGGGATGGAATTGAAGAGTCACATAGTGTGGGGTCTTCTCAGTCTGCCAGTGGAGTAGGAGAGTGACAGTAGTCTGTCACTGAAGCTGCTCTCTGTCTGGAGATGATCCTGTTCAGTGGATGCAGTGGATTCTCCATGATTGAAAGGAGCCTGCTCAGCGCCCATCGCTCTGCCACGGATGTCAAACTGTCCAGCTCCGTGCCTTCCTCACCAATATGTCCAGGTGTGTGGCATCCATCTTCTTTATGCTGCCTCACCAGCACACCAACACGTAGAAGAAGGCACACGCCACAAGCGTCTGATAGAACATCTGCAGCATCTTATTGCAGATGTTAAAGGATGGCAGCCTTCTAAGGAAGTATAGTCAGCTCTGTCCTTTCTTACACAGAGCATCAGTATTGGCAGTCCAGTCCAATTTATCATCCAGCTGCACTCCCAGGTATTTATAGGTCTGCACCCTCTGCTCACAGTCACGTCTGATGATCACAGGGTCCATGAGGGGCCTGGGCCTCCTAAAATCCACCACCAGCTCCTTGGTTTTGATGGTGTTCAGTTGTAGGTGGTCCATTATCCAACCCGCTATATCCTAACTACAGGGTCACAGGGGTTTGCTGGAGCCAATCCCAGCCAACATAGGGCACAAGGCAGGAAACCAACCCCGGGCAGGACGCCAGCCCACCGCTATATATATATATATATATATATATATATATATATATATATATATATATATATATATATATATATATATACAGTGCATCCAGAAAGTATTCACAGCTCATCACTTTGTCCACATTTTATTATGTTACAGCCTTATTCCAAAATGAATTAAATTCATTTTTTTTGTCAGAATTCTATACACAACACCCTATAATGACAACGTGAAAAAAGTTTACTTGAGGTTTTTTGCAAATTTATTAAAAATAAAAAAATTGGTAATAATAACAATAATCAATAATAAATCCTCCTCTCATCCCAGCAGCTCCATTACACTTCCTCCCAACTCAGGCTCAGTCTGCTGGCTTTCCCACAGTCCTTTATATAGTTTGTAACCCAGGAGGGATTCTGTCCTTCAGTCCATGATTCCATAGCACTTCCGGGTCAGAAGAAAACTTCTTCTTTTCTTCAGCCCGGAAGTACTTCATTTCTAACGTCCCCGTGACTAGGGAGTATTATTATTTTTATACATTGAGTAAAAATTTCATACCCTTTGATGTTCTTCCCATTTGGACAGTTGCTGGGCTGTATGAGAATTGCATTTTTGGTGGGCAGCCCTATTGGAGTACTCAGATACCACTAGAGGGAAATTCTGCCTGACCCAGAAGTACCTACATATTGTGTGATTGATCTGAAACTACTCCTATGTCTAAGATAAAAGGTGCTGCTAGACATCATCCAGGCAAGATGGAGTTGGGAGGAAGAAGACAAAGCTTGTGCTATGGTTAATATTACATTACTAGCAGTGTAAGCCCATGCTACAAAAAGCACAAGTTCCTAGAAACTATTGAAATCTTCAGAAAAAAAATTGAAATGTAGAGATGTCAGGGAAATGAAAGGAAATACTCTGGGCGTCTCTCTCCTAGGAGTTTTCATTTTGCCGACGTGCTGGCCTCGCTTGCGTATCCTCGAAAGTGGAGCTCTTACCCCAACTCCAGCTCTCACTTCCAGGCTGGACAAACATAAACACTTCCACTTGTGTATAAGATGTTTATATATACGATTATACAGAAGCCTTTTGTTAATGTACTTTTTAATAATAAACCTTTTATTTGAATCTGGGACTTCACTGTGGTTGTGTCTGGTAGTTTGGGGTTCTGCAACGCCCCCTACTATTCGCAGAAGGAGGACAACACCTCTGCTATTCATGGAGTACAAGGAGTAACGCCAAATGTTTATTCCACTTCAGCCACTGCTCAAGACAGGACATTCATTTCCAAGTTCAGTCAGGCCTGCTGCTTCTTCTATCTTCATTTTAATCAATATGTTTGAGACCTGCTCTTTCAAGAAATTTGAGAGCCTGAGCTCATACTAGCTGATTTATTTAGACATTTTGACTTATTTTACTGTTTCTTAGGTTTCTGAATTGATTATTTCAGAAGTAAAGGCGTCTTTGCACTTTAAAGTGCATAATATATTCTCATTTGTAAAACTAATGTAATAAACAGGGCGGCACGGTGGTGCAGTGGTAGCACTGCTGCCTCGCAGTTAGGAGACCCGTCTGGGTTCGTTTCCCGGGTCCTCCCTGCGTGGAGTTTGCATGTTCTCCCCGTGTCTGCGTGGGTTTCCTCCCACAGTCCAAAGACATGCAGGTTAGGTGGATTGGCGATTCTAAATTGGCCCTAGTGTGTGCTTGGTGTGTGGGTGTGTTTGTGTGTGTCCTGCCGTGGGTTGGCACCCTGCCCTGGTTTGGTTCCTGCCTTGTACCCTGTGTTGGCTGGGATTGGCTCCAGCAGACCCCCGTGACCCTGTATTCTGATTCAGCGGGTTAGAAAATGGATGGATGGATGGATGTAATAAACATGTGGCTTTATAAAAATACCTTTAGGTCTTAAGAGTTAGTTTTTGTGAATTACTGAGTAAGAGCCAAATGCTTTATTATTTACTCATCTTACACACCCATGCAAATTAGTGAGATCACATATTCATTTTATCATTGAATATTTACATAGTCTAAAAATATAAAAGTGTATAATATGCCCACAAATTTAGAGATCCTCAGACCTCATCTGCTGAGACAATCACCATGTTTGCTGTGAAAACAGTTTGCTTCTTTTCCACTATCGCTTTGCTTCTTGCAATGGCTGCTGCAGTGAGTATTAATGCTCTACTCCTTCCATATTTATGGGCAGTGTAGCAAATTCACTCTAAAAATGAAATACATTTTGCAGCGTCTTCTCAGACATAGCCACTTTCCACTTTCTGCAATAGTAAAGTGGAAAACTTTAATTCTAAAGTAAGAGCTGCTGTTGACATAGTTGCACCTGAAAAGACAGTTAAAAAATTCTCTAGTACTGTTATTCCATGGAAGACCCAAAGAGTGTCTGATTTAAAGAGAACATGCCGTAGAGCTGAGCGTCAATGGAGGAAAACTAAACTAACTATCCATTATGAGATATTGAAGGCTAAAATAACAGAATACAATAATACTGTCCGTCTTGAGAGGCGCTGCTATTTCTCTAATATTATAAATAACAATGCTAGTAATCCCAGAGTCTTATTTTCTACAATTGATCGTCTGTTAAACCCATGGAACACAAAGGAATGCCCCCAGAATACTTCCAGTGAAACCTGTGAGAACATTGCTGTATTTTTCAATCAAAAAATTAATGATATTAGAGATAACATAGTATATCTCCCCAACACTGCAGAACCTCCAAAGCCCCGGTACTCCATTATAAACAAATTAAATGCTTTCACCAGGATAGATTGACCTGAATTACATAGAATAATCTCTCAACTGAAACCCTCCACCTGCGTCCTTGACCCAATACCAACAACGTTTTTCAAAGAGATATCAGGCGTGCTAATTGACAATATTCTGGACATAGTAAATTAGTCATTAGATACGGGGGTCTTCCCAGACTGTCTTAAGACTGCTGTAGTTAAACCCCTGCTCAAAAATAATCTTGACCCCTCTGCCTTTAGACCCATCTCTAACCTGCCCTTCTTAGGTAAAATTCTAGAGAAGGCAGTCATTATGCAGTTAAATGACCACCTAAATAAACCTGCTATTCTCGATTTTTCAGTCGGGTTTCAGAACAAATCACAGTACAGAAACTGCACTCGTTAAAGTAGTAAATGACTTGCAGGTAAATGCAGACAGAGGCCGTTTATCTGTTCTCATCCTCTTAGATCTGAGTGCTGCATTTGACACCATTGATCACAATATTCTTAGAAATCGCCTTAGTCAATGGGTGGGCCTCTCTGGCAGGGTCTTAAATTGGTTTAAATCCTACCTGGCAGGGAGAAAATATTTTGTGAGTTGTGGTAATCAAATCTCAAAGACACATGATATCCGATATGGTGTTCCACAAGGCTCTATCCTGGGTCCGCTGTTATTCTCAATCTACATGCTTCCGTTAGGTCAGATTATCTCAGGTTACAACGTGAGCTACCACAGCTATGCTGATGACACACAGCTGTACTTATCAATAGCACCTGATGACATCGACTCTCTCGATTCACTAACACAATGTCTGGTATTTCTGAATGGATGAATAGTAATTTTCTCAAACTAAATAAAGAGAAAACTTAAATTTTAGTAATTGGCAATAATGCATTCAATGAGGTTATCAGAAATAAACGATGCATTAGGATTAAAAGTTAAGACGGAAATGAAAAACTTAGGGGTAACTGTTGACTGTAATCTGAATTTTAAATCGCATATTCATCAGATCACCAGGACAGAATTTTTTCACTTAAGAAACATTGCAAAAGTTAGACCTCTTATATATTTGTAAGATGCTGAGAAATTAATTCACGCATTTGTTTTCAGTAGACTAGATTACTGTGACGCACTCCTCTCAGGACTACCCAAAAAAGACATCAATCACTTGCAACGAGTGCAGAATGCAGTTGCTAGAATCCTAACTAGGAAAAGAAAATCCGAACAAATTTATCCAGTTTTGATGTCACTACACTGGTTGCCTGTGTCATTCAGGATTGACTTTAAAATTCTGCTTATGGTTTACAAAGCCTTAAATAATCTCGCTCCATCTTATATATCGGAATGCCTGACGCGTTATATTCCAAATCATAACCTTAGATCTTCAAATGAGTGTCTCCTTATAATTCCAAAAGCTAAACTTAAAAGAAGTGGTGAGGCGGCCTTCTGCTGTTATGCACCCAAAATCTGGAATAGCCTGCCAATAGGAATTCACCAGGCTGATACAGTAGAGCACTTTAAAACACTGCTGAGAACACATTACTTTAACATGGCCTTTTTATAACTTCACTTTAACTTAATCCTGATACTCTGTATGTTCAATTCTTCATAATAATTATTCACAGTGGCTCCAAAATCCATACTGACCCCAACTCTCTCTTCTGTTTCTTTTTCCGTTTTCTTTGTGGTGGCGGCCTGCGCCACCACCACCTACTCAAAGCATCATGATGCACCAACATTGATGGACTGAAAGCCAGAAGTCTACGTGACCATCATCATCAGGTCCTTCAATGAAAACCCTAAATACAAAGAGGACTGTTTGACTTATGTTAGGTAGATTGCCCAGAGGGGACTGGGCGGTCTCGTAGTCTGGAACCCCTACAGATTTTATTTTTTTTCTCCAGCTTTTGGAGTTTTTTTTTTTGTTTTTTTTGTCCACCCTGGCCATTGGACCTTACTTATTCTATGTTAATTAATGTTGACTTATGTTTATTTTTTATTGTGTCTTCTATTTTTCTATTCATTTTGTAAAGCACTTTGAGCTACATTTTTTTGTATGAATATGTGCTATATAAATAAATGTTGATTGATTGATTGCACACATTATTGTGTCATACATTTAATGTCTGAAATGGAGAAATTTGCCATTCATGCCCATCAATCTACTCTCCATAGCACATAATGACAAAGTGGAGATGTGTGTTCAGTAAGACGTGGAAACTGGTTTAGAAACTAACTCCAAATGAAACCTGAAATCTCACATTCATAGAAGTATTCAGACCCTTCATTCAGTACTTTTTAGAAGCCCCTTTTGAATAAATGTTTGAAAGATATTTTGTGTCAAATCTAAATGCAATCAAATGACCAATCAGCAGCAAAAGACAGGGCAAGGGCATCAACAGTTGGGGAAAGAGGAAATCCAATCACAAGTATGTTGTTCGTGGAAATTAGATGATGAACAGAAGGGAGTTGATAAGGCAGGGAGTCCACCATCTCGCCGAACGGGTGGAAACTGGCAATCGGAATTTATTCTCTTGCATGTTGAAAGAAGGGAAAAACAGTCTAATATGTGTTTATCAGAGAGGATATGAATAAAGAGCTACAAAGAAACCAAGCTTGGTGACACAGCGAAATGTTTTGCTGTACTCAGTATGTTAAAATTCTTAATAACACACACATTGAAAATTTAACTGCATTGCCTAATTTTACACATGTAAAAAGAAAACAACTTTAGACGACTTAATGTAAATATAAATATTTTCAGTAAATACCTAAAATGTATTTTTTTATCATTTTCTTTCTGGTCTCCTCAGACAACTCACTCCTTTGCTCTGTCTGGTCCATGTTCAGTGTGAGACAAACAATAACACCACACAGCAGGGTGACGACTTTTCTTCATTTAAATGGTCAGAATGACTGATTGCACAGTTGGAGACGTGTGGTACGAATTCATGAGAACAGCTTGTTTAATAAATCACTTGAATCCAATTATTATTTTTTTTTTCCAAGGGGTCCTGAACTAATGTGTCCAGGCCATTTCAGAATTTCTTTTTAGTAGAAGCACTACTTGATCTCTTTTCACATTTTCTTTGCTTTACTCCATGATATGTAAAAAAACATACAGGGACAATTGCTTTTTATGTCATCACTTTTCTGGGGGCATACAACACTTTTTCAATGTGCCAGAAGTAGACCAGCTAATGTGTCCACATCTGTATCATATTTGTGAAGAAATAACTTTAGCTTGAAAAATACCAAACTTATCCTTTACTAAACTCTTGTCTATGAATAGTAGTCGGGCAAAGCAGTTTTTATTATCCAAGTGTGCCACAATGGTGTGAAGTACACAGGATTCATAAAGTTTCAGAATATTTTAATGTTTTACACATTTTGTTATGTTCTTGTCTTATGCTAAAATCATTTGCATCATTTTTCTCACATCAAGCAACCCTCGGTATCTTGGAATGAAAGCAGAAACAGTACTTTAGACATTTTTGCAAAATGTAATAAAAATAATGAAGTGAAAGAGAATTAGTGTGTTAAAGAAGTAAAGAAAAAGAAAAGGAAACATTTTCAAAATAACGTAACATGATTGTCAATGTAATTGTTTTGCCACTGTTATGAGTGTTGCTGTCATATATATATATATATAACAAATGGAGCAGGAGACAGCAAAGAGGTTTGGGGTTCTCCGGCCCCGTATATTGTCGCGAATCCGTAGCAACAATGAAAACAAAAACAGGTCAAAATTATAAAGCATTTAAGCGTTCATAAGCGTGATGCCAACCGTGGCGTCCGCTGCCATTTTATAAGGGAGGAGCCGGAAGTGCAGGGATGCTGGGAAGGACCGTGAGGGAGGACGGGAAGGATGACGTCATCGCAAGATGGCGGAGGAAGGGCGGAAGTGCCGTACTGCGGTCAGCCTTCAGCTATGGCGGAGGGAGATCTTTTTTCCTATGAGGAAGCAGAGGGAGAAAGTTAGTACCCCGCCATTCCCTGCCGCGAACACGTTCTAGGTGCCGAATCCGTCCGCGCCTCCTACTAGCGTGCGTGACTATATATATATATATATATATATATATATATATATATATATATATATATGCATATAGCAAAATACCCGTGCTTCGCAGCGGAGAAGTCGTGTGTTAAAGAAGTTATGAAAAAGAAAAGGAAACATTTTAAAAATAATGTAACATGATTGTCAAAGTAATTGTTTTGTGTATTTGGCCGCAGCGTCACAAAGTTGTTTTCGTCTAGCTGCATCAGAAAATGTACCACGACGTCTGACACACCTCCTTTTTAGTGTTTTCTCACAGCTTGGATTGCTGCTGTTATAATCGGATATATATATATATATATATATATATATACTGTGGACTCGACCTGGGCACAGACAGGCGGACATGTTGTTTCTCAACCACCACACGTTTATTTACAACATTTAAAAATATTAAATTGGTCACACAGACCCAGTTCAGTGCACAAAACACCCCAACACACTCAGTCCTGGCCACAAATGCCTTCTTCGGGCTGCCTCCACATCTCCTCTGTGCTTCGTCCTGCTTCGTCCTGCCTCCTCCCGACTCCAGCGCTTAATGAATGGAGACGGCCCCTTTTATATAGTTCCTGGATGAGCACCAGGTGTTCCTGGCATTCCTCCCTTGGCCACGCCCCAGCATGGTGGAAGTGCCGGCTGTCCTCCCGGCAGCTCTCCGGGTGTCACCCTAAATCTTCCCCCCAGCACTTCCTGGTGTGGCGGAAGTGCTGGGGCAACAGGTCCCCAAGGCATTGGGGCACCTCCTGGCGGTGACCACGGGCCCCTACAGGGTGGAGATTCCATGGCCTGTACCTGTGGCCCCCAGAGCAACCAGGAAGGCGGCCCCCACATGATCCAGGGTGGGTTTTGACCCTCTTCCGGTCCCTAACGGCGTCCCGGCCGGGTCGTTGCCCCTGGCATCCCTGACAATACATATATACATATCAACATATACACACACATATATATATATATATATATATATACATACCTATCCACATTATATATACACATACATACACACACACAAATTATATATATGTGTGTGTGTGTGTGTATGTATGTATGTGTGTGTATATATAATGTACAGTAGATAGGTGTATGTGTGTATATAGTATATGTGTGTTGTCATGCATGCGCGACTAGGAGACCGCGGATGGATCTTAAAACACATCAAAGGACGTTCGACTGCGGGGAATGGCGGGGTACTAACCTTGTTTCTTTGTTTTCCAGGACTAAAGATGCTCCGCCATAAGACCTTGCCCGCAGTACGTTCACATCCACCCTTCCTCCGCCATCTTCTCTGACGTCAGCAGTCCCATCATCCATCACTCCTCCTTCCCAGCATTCCTGCACTTCCGGCTCCTCCCATATAAAAATGGCCGACGCCTAGTATGGCGTCGCGCATGAATGTATTTTTCTTGTGTTTTGACCCTGCATTATTTTGTTAAAGAGTCTGGAGTGTCGACAATATAAGGGGCCGGAAAACCCCAAACCTTTTTGTTGTCTCCTATTGAGTCTTTTACAGTGTATATGTAGATATGTACACAGGTATATATATATATATATATATATGTGTATATATATGTATGTGTCTATATGTGTGTGTATAGCTTTGGTCACTGAGTGCAAGGGAAAAAAAATAAAATGTAGTCTAAAAGTCATTAAACAGTAAAACATTAACGTTTTAAGAAATAAAGCTACATTGAGCACTACTGGATTGGTTTCGGGTAAACTACATTTTAAAGACGGTGTAACACAACAGGTAAGTAGTACTATCAGCAGCTAAAATGTATATGGATGATCTCTCGGTAGTAGATCCCTTTTGAAAGGCGCTACACGACGGCTGTGGTATAGAAATTACATTTTCTATGTGTATGTCCAAATTTCTGCCTTACCGGCATTACCAGCAATTAAAAGAAAATCATTTTTGTGTCCTCTGCAGTGTTAAGAGAGAAGCTTTGGTTTGGGATAAAAGGAAAAAATTTGTAAAGAAAGGAAAGTTGCCTTTTTCTTTTATATAGTGTAGAGAGATGTGTTCGCTGACGATATGAGCGCCTTTTGTGGAGACTGGTGAGACGTTCCTGCCATTAACAGGCTGGGATGGCACTGTCGGTCCTCCACTCCTGTAAGTGCGAAGTGCCTTAATATTAGTTTGCCGCAGTCTAGAAAAGGGATCCCGTGTTTGCAGTTGTCTGGGCTATAGCTCAGGGGGAGGAAGAAAAAAATGAAAAGTGCTCACTTTGACTTAAGGCAGAAGTGCAGTCACCGTCTCAAAGGCCGGCACAGCTATGCGCGCGCGCACCGGCTGCTCGACTTTTGCAGGGCAGGAGACGACACTTTTTGCAGACACGTTCACAATATCAAAAGTCTCAGCACTTTTTGGAGGTCATTCATATATATATATATATATATATATATATATATATATATATATATATATATATATATATATATATATATAATTGATCACCCATTGGCCTCGCTCACTGAGTGCAAGGGGAAAAAAAATGTAGTCTATAAGCTATTAAACAGTAAAACATTAACGTTTTAAGAAGTAAAGATACACTGAGCACCAGTGGAGTGGTTTTGGGTAAGCTACATTTTAAAACCGGTATAACATAACAGGAAAGTAGTACTAACCAGCTAAAATGTATATGGATCATCTCTTGGTAGATGATCCCTTTTGAAAGGCGCTACACGACGGCTGTGGTATAGAAATTATATTTTCTATGTGTACGTCCAAATTTCTGCCTGTGGTAATGTGCCTTACCGGCATTACCAGCAATTAAAAGAAAATCATTTTTGTGTCCTCTGCAGTGTTAAGAGAGAAAGGCTTTGGTTTGGGATAAAAGGAAAAAAGGTGTAAAGAAAGGAAAGTTGCCTTTTTCTTTATATAGTGTAGAGAGAGGTCTTCGCTGACGATATTAGCGTCGCGGTGGGTCTCGTGTAGACTGGTGAGACGGCCCTGCCATTAACTGGCCGGGACGGCACTGTCGGTCCTTCACTCCTGTGCTTGTCTTCATAATCCAACCTGACGACCTCATAATCGTATACGTGTAAAAGAAAGTGCGAAGCGCCTTAATATTAGTTTGCCGCGGTCTAGAAATGGGATCCCGTGTTTATAGTTATCTGGGCTATAACTCATGGGAAGGGGGAAAAAAATTTAAAGGGTTTACTTTCACTTAAGGCAGAAGCGCACTCAGTGTTTCAAAGGCCAGCACAGCTACGCATGCGTGCGCGCGCGCGCCGGCTGCCCGACTTTTGTAGTATTTTTGCAGTGCAGGAAATGTCACTTTTGGCAGACAGGTTCACGTGAGCAAAACTCTCCACCCTCTTTAGAGGTCTTGCTTTCTCTGCGTACTGCGTTCATAGTCAGTTCGCGTGAGCCGCTCGGAGTACATGCATCGAAGCTTCTGAGCTGTGCCTGTGCTATCTCGTGCGATCTCGCGATGTCCACGCCGTTATTTAATGTTAGCTAAGAACCGGCACTTAAAAGTTTCTCGCTACAGCAATTTTAATTCCATTACAAAGTGATCCAAAGTCTCGTTTATACCTCGTGTCTTCTCATTAAACTTGTATCTCGCAAATAAAGTATTCAGCCTTTTTTTTTCAGCACACTTTGGGAGCTCTTCCTTCTTTTCTACGTACTACGGTCACAGTCAGTTCACGTGATTACGTGGGAGGCGTGATGATGTCACACGCAGCTCTGCCCCCCACGGCCATCGAGCTAACGTTCATTACAGTATATGGAGAAAAATAGGTTCCAGTTATGACCATTATGCGTAGAATTTCGAAATGAAACCTGCGCAACTTTTGTAAGTAAGCTGTAAGGAATGAGCCTGCCAAATTTCAGCCTTCTACCTACACGGGAAGTTGGAGAATTAGTGGTGAGTCAGTGAGTCAGTGAGGGCTTTGCCTTTTATTAGTATAGATCAGTGAGATGTTTGTACACCTTGTTTTGAACCCACCTGTGTTGAATTCATTTGATTTGATTGATTAGGAAAGACACACACCGGTCTATAAAAGGTGTCACAGAAGTGGTAGACCTGTGGCTAAGGATCTGCACTGGTATCTGGAAGGTTTTCAATTCAAAGCCTGCTTGAAATTTTCCAATAAAACACCTAATGGACTCTCAGACTGTGAAAAACAAGAATTTCTGGTCTGATGAAACCAAGTTCAGCATCATGTCTGGAGGAAACCAGGCACCACTAATGAATTTCTGAATTCCAAAGTATAGTGGTGGCAGTATCATAATGTGGGGCTGGCAACTTAGAATAAAAAAGGTTTAAAGGAAAGCTGAAACAAAGTACAGAGATATCCTTAACACTAGAATTCCCTTTAGCCTACGAAAAAACTTGTAATCCTGGCCCACCTTAAAAACCTTCGCACCTCTTCGTCAGCTTCTTTTGTGTTGCAAATGTGTCGATCAGCACAAGCAGCCTGCTATCCCATCAACCTCACGACTGCAGCTAAATTCACAAACAAAGATTCTCAGTGCTCAGCGTTTATCTTGCAGTGAAATGCTGGAGTTGTAGAGGGTAAATAATACCTTGTCATTTGGAATACATGCATTTCATGTTTGTTCCGTGTCTACAACAATCTTTGCAAACACATTGTTAAAAAAGAAACGTTTTTTATGTTTTATTAATAAATTACAAAATTTAGACATGAAGTGTATAATGCGTGAAGCCTGAAGTCCAAATATCAAATAAACACTTTCACAAAAGGTACAATTATCACAAAACAAGTGTAATTTTATTCAAGAATATAACAGACGAAAAAGAAAGCACGTTAGGGTAGGCTGTTGATATGCCAGCTTCTGTGGTTTAGCGGTGAGAACTGCTGACTTGTAATCAAGAGATCACTGGATTGATCCTGACCGCCTGCCAAATATCCTGTTTTGAGTAATGAGGTGCTCTTATTGTTAATATTATACAATAAAAACATACATTTGATTTGCGTCTATAACAGCCTATGTAAATTTATTGTACTTGTAAAACTTAGCGTTTTTTTTCATTTTTATTCTCTCAGTCACGTTCACGCTCCCACAAAAAACCCCACCCCCAAACCCCTGATCTGATGCTGTTTTCAGATAAAGACGTGGTATAACAACCTTATTTTATTATACCGCCTCTTTATTTGAAAACAGTGTCAAATCTTGTGCATGAACGAGACTGGGACTGGGAAAACTGTGGACGCCGGTGTCAGTGGTGTGCATGACTGGGTATGATTGTGGATGTGAATTTTATTTTATTTAGTTTAATTCTTCAGTGTTGCTGCTCACGCTGAATTAGTATGCACCTTCTGGTCCATGATGTCAAAGCTGCACTGATAAAAGAGAGAGACATACGTATATATGACATTTGAAATAATTCATTTTATGACCTGTATAACACATAATATATTACCTGTAAGTACTGAGTAAAGGGTATACATTCTTACAATAATATACTACTTCAGATTTGTATTTTTCATTATTTTGCAAAAATGTATTTTTCACTATTAGTCATTCTGGGATATTGGGTGTTACTTGATGAATAAAAAATTAGTTTAGATGATTTTAACACAAGGCTGCAACTTAGCAAAATGATAAAAAAAAAAAGTGGACGGGTCTGAATACTTTCTGAATCCACCATACAAGGGAATTTATTGACGTGTTGATGATGATATTCCAGAGGTCTACATTTCATTTAATTTTCTATATGTCAACTTCTCAAGGAATTTCATTGTTTTCTTTTATAATGGTGTAATTGTTGTTTTCATGGAGCAGGTGTGGACATTAATTCTGTGACTAAGGTCTTCAAACGGCAAGCATAAATGGCAGCTAATTGATCACCACAGGCTTTTACGTCACATATTATGGAGCAGCTGCTCTCTTACAGCTGTGAACATCTCTCAGTCATCTGAGTGCCCATCAGGGATTCTTTATTTTTTATTTAATTCACTGTCAATGTTCAGTGTTTGTCATGTGAAGTTACCACTGATATAGAAAACCAAAGTCCAGTTCTTTAGTCTTCTGATCAGTGAAATATTTTTTTCTTTCAGGGAGCTCCGGATAGGATAGTCTGCCTACCAGGTAAGAATTTCATACATTACAGTATATGAACCTTGTAATAATTTGAACTTATTATTCAATATGGTTTGTTTAGTAATGAGTTCCCATGAGATTTTGTGATTAAAGTAAAGCACATACAGTGCTCTCCATACTGTTTGGAACAAAAACAAATTTTGATTTGATTTCCTCTTTTGCTCAACTCAAACAATTCAGACGTGATTTTAGTGCACGCTGTAGACTTTCACATTAGTGGCTTCTCGTACATATTGGTCATACAATTTAGAAATGACAATTTATCTACATGGTCACTCGATTACAGTGCACCGTAATGTTTGTAACTCAGCAATGGCAGGTCTACTAAAGCCGTCATTTTTAGGTCTTTGTCACATATTCCTAACATGCAATGACTACTTGAAGTCTGCGATTCATAGACATCACAAGGTGCTGAGGATCTTCTCTTGTAATGTTCTGGCAAGTTTGTAATGCAGCCATCTCATCAGCCCCTACTTATTTTGTCAACTTTCAGTAACAATGGGCAAACAAAATATTCCTTGCACAGATAATAATGAAATGAAAAATAACGGGAACAGGGTGATGTCCTGGGTCTTCCTGGACAGGCCTTGTCTGTTAACCGGAAATACGTCAGCTGAAAAGGCGCCACCTGATAAAAGCCATTTTTAATATCTGTTCTCCAATTATGAAACATTTTTCAGGATTTCTCCTTACTTTCTGTCTTCTTAATCCTCTTCATCTTTTCCCACTTCAACGTGGGGGTCAGTGTGATTTATTAACCTTCTCCATTCTGCTCAGTCCTGCACCTCCTCCTTAGTCAGACTCCATTCATTCAGATCTTCGTTTACTTTATCCATCCTCCTCCACTTTGGCACCCATGATTTTCTCTTCCTTCCCCCACCTTTCTTTTACCATCATATTCATTGTCTCTCCTCATCATATGTCCATAGCACTTCAGCCGACTTTAATGAACTTTCTTAATTATTTCTCCAGTGTTTGTTGTAAGCTTTAATTGTCTCATTTCTTATTCTGTCCTTTTTTGTATTTCCACACATCCAGCTCAACATTCTCATTTCTGCAACATGTAACTTCTTCACCAGTTCCTGGCCAATCCTCCATCCATCCTATTCTGTTGCCTTTCCAGTTTTCATTATTTTTAGTGCCTCCTTTACTTCCTCCATAGTTACTCTTGGTACTTGTCCTTCATTTGGGCCTCCAACCCCTAATGGCACCCTTGGATTTTCTTCATTCCACAGCCTTTCACAGTTCCTCTTCCATCTATTCTTGATCCTATCATGCTTATTTAAGACCACACCCTGTTCATCTTTCATCTGCTTTATCTGACTAAAATCCTTCCATGCCTTGTTCCTACTCTTTGCTATGCTAAAAGTGTTTTTTCCTCCACTTTTCTCTCCAGTTTTTCACGCAACTCCTCCAATGTCTGTCCCTGAACTCTTGCCACTGCCTGCTTGTTCGTCTGCCCATTAATTTATTTATCTTCCTCCCTCAGTGGTGGTACCAGGTCTTCTTTTTCTCCTTCTTAGCCTTTATCACATCCTCAACCTCTCTGTTCCACCACCATGTCTCTTTGTCCCTATTTGGGCTCCTTCCTGTCGTCTTATCCCAACATCTCTTCAATTTCTCTTAATTCAACTTTGCTATTCTTCTCCCTCCATTCCTCCACACTCTCTCAAATGACTGTACTTCATTTCAAACTTTCTTTCTAAATCATCCCTGGTGCTGCTTGCTCTGGTTTTATTCTCCTGCTGATTCTGATCTCCCAGTCCATCACTACACCTGACTCTGACGCACCTGGATGAAGTCGAACAGCTCCTTTAATCTTAGACCTGAGAGTACTTACAATGTCCGGGCAGATCCCATTTATAGCACTCCAAGTAGAAGTTCCACAAAGTAGCAATCATGTATCCCTGCAGTAACCCCCTGGCCAACCCCAGGGAATCTGACAAGCCTGTCTTATTGGCCAGCATGCCTTGCGAGTGTCAGTACAAGTAGTGCCAACAAGGGATGCTGCCATCTAGTGGGGAGCAGGTATTCCTGATAGGTTGTCTCCTAATATTCTTACATCATACTGCCTCATGTGCGCCGTCCATCACACCATCAAATCTGGCAAATCCCAGTCAATGTTCCAAGATTTAGTGTCCCCACTTTTACCTTTAACTTGCACTTTTCTTTTCTCTCCCCACTCTTGTTCTTCTTTTGCTTCTTCGGCACTAACTTCTTTAGCTGAACCCACCCTTGGCCTGGTAGCCCTTTTTTTCAATTCAATTCAGTGTTATTACAGAATAAAGGTTCTGTAAGCCTATGGAAAAAATGAAACTGCGACCTTCTGCAATCAGACACAGCAGCGATGATTTGCCTAGTGATGTAAAAGTGGCTCCGTCCTTTGGATGAGACATAAAATCGAGGTCCTTGATTCTCTGTGATCATAAAAGATCCTTCGTGAAGAGCAGGGTGTATCCTGATATCCTGGCTAAATTGGCCACCAAGGCCTTGTCATTCTGGCCCCCTAATCATCCTCCATCTCTAATTGGCTAACTATCTCTCAGCACTTCACCATCTAACAGCTAATGTGTGCTGAGCGTAATGGCACAAAAGTGGCGGCAGTCGCATCAACCAGATGGATGCTGCACATTGATGTTGGTTGAAGTGGCTCCCCACTCACTACGTAAAGCACTTTGAGCAGTGAAAAGCACTATATAAATGTAAAAAAATGTTATTATTGTTATTACTAGTGGTTGGTGAATTTACTGGGTCTCATAAATTTCATGCTTTTCCTATGTCCACTTGAAGTGTAGACATTTTCAGTCAGAGATTTTTCATTTATTTGTGTTTAATTTATTCCTAAGCAGAGTGGTGGACATTTTTTTCAGAGTACATCATTTTAATTTTTTCTTTCTTTTAGGCTGCCTCCCATTTGCATTAACCTGTAAAGGTAAGGCACTGAGTGTGAGACACTATATGACTCTGTTGTTCTCTTTTCCTTTTCTGTGTCCCAGTCAACTTTGGTTATCCTCCTTTGGCATGACAAAAATGAGCAAAAGGGATTGAGCTTTATTGTCAGCAACTCAAAAATGAATTGTGTTTAACAAAAATATGAAAATGCCGACATATTAACAGAATTACAGTAGAAAGTAAACATCTCGTGTCCACTGAGGTAATGGTGCAGATTTAGTGCACATCTTTCATGCAGTTTGTTTTGAAACAGTCACCAATGCACATAGTCACTGTTCAAGTAAATGTCGAAAGAATTTTTTTTTGTAAAATATTTTTATGTTGCCTCTGCATGACAGGAGTCACACATGCACACCAGAGTGTCTTCTTCCAGTCTTGCCTATATAAAGTAATACCACCCCTGGAAGAGAGGGGGCGCTGGTGGTGCCAGTCTTATTTCCTTCTTCCATCACAGCCTTGAGTAACCATCCCTTGTTGGCACCGAAACAAAACAAGCCCCTTCCCTTCTTGTCCAAAATAAAAAGAGACCTTTGACGGAGGATGGCATCTCGTTTTAGATGTTGACCAGGCTTCTGCTCTACCCTGAGCCAGAACAACATCCATCTGAAATGGTTGATTGAAAGAATAATTTTTTGACAAGAAAACACACATTAAAGTCCTTTAGTTTTGTTCCATTGCTTGCTTCTTGTTGAAATTAAACAGTTTTTTCTACCCACTTGGCACCCCAAGCAGTCTACTTTTATTCTGGCACCTTTATTTTGCCCCTCTACACAGGGTAGAATGTTAATACCTACATGATCAACGCTGCCTGTTGTGTTGTTTTGTAACCTACCATAGCACCAGGCTTACTTCCACATTTTCCCCAACATGCACATTGACAGTTGCTGCATTGTGATCAGTGTCTGGGAGGCAGACGTCTTTTTTGTCCTTCCACTTCATTGAAATCATTGTGCCTTCTTGCTGCACAGACACTGCACCATGTTTCAGCTTGGTGTGTTCATGTGACTGGAATGACCAGGTATATCATGGCACTTCAGTCATACAGTGCTGTATACATCGGTTTTTGTTTGAAGTAAAATCACACACAGTTCAGGTGTAGAATAGAAACTGTCCTTCATTATACAGTAACCTTCATCAAGAAAAGAGTCTGCCAGTCACAGCACAGATGATTTAGAAAAGCCGTATTGACTCTATTTGCCATCTTAGTTGCTCCCTTTACTTTTGTAACGTATCCAGTTCCACACGTTCCCAGAACTTGCTTTGTATACAATGTAGAACTTAAAACCAAATCATTCACATTGAGAATGAAAACATGGAAGAAAATATTACGGAAAAAATTGAGAAAAACATGGCAAGAGCAGACATTTTACTGAACAGTCAGCATGAGTTCAAAAGAGGAAAGTCGTGTTTCACTAACAGGCTGGAATTCTATAAGAAGGGAACAACAAGATACAATCAGAGTGGAGTGTATGATATTATTGATATTGACTTTAAGAAATTATTTCAAAACGTGATTTATGCTAATGTTCAGGTTGTGGTGTGTAGATGTGTGTAGAATTGGCTCAGACACAGGAAGCAGAGGATCATGGTGTGAGGAAACTTATTAGAACTGGGTGATGTTAAGTGTGGTGTCCAGCATGAATTTACACCAAGGCCGTTATTTTTAATACATGTATATATAAATTTATCATATAAATGATTTAAATATAAATAGTAAGCTACTTAAGTATGTAGATAATGCCAAGCAAGGTGGAGTGCCAGATAATCAAGAATCCATTGAACCATCACAGAGGGACTTGCACAGCATACACGCTAAGGCAGATTCGTGGAAGAGGAAATTTAATTCCATTTAATTAGGAAGTAAAAATTTTTGGCTTGAATACACAATAGGAGGGTCACTCGAGGACACTAAGAGACTTGTCCTTAAGCCAGTTCAGCTTTATTTTTGTTGTACGTTTCAAGTCATTGTAATGCTGAATGGTGAACCGTCACCCCGTCTAAGGTAGCATTCATTCTGGAGCAGGTTTTCTTCAAGGCCCTCTCTGTATTTTGTTGCATTCATCTTTACCTCAATTCTCACCTGTCTCCCTGTCCCTTTGAAAAGCATCTTCATAACATGATAATACCACCATCATGTTTCACCATAGGGATGGTATCAGGCAGGTTCAAAGAGTTCAGTTTTTGTCTCCTAAGACCAGAGAATCTTTTTCCTCAGACTTTAAGGGCACTTTAAACTGTCATATGCCTTTTACTCAAGTCTGATTTCTGTCAAGCCTCTCTACCATAAATGACTGATTGATGAAGAGTGGTCGAGGTAGTCATCCTTCTGACATCTTAGCAGATGACCATTGGATTTTTACTGGACTCTCTGTCTAAGACCCTTCTTGCCTTGTCACTAAGTTTGGCCAGACTGCCACCTTTAGAAAGAGTTCTGGTGGTTGCAAACTTCTTCTATTTCACATTTCATTAGGATTTTTAAAAATCGGCAAACTGTTCTTAAAAATATGTTCTCACTTTGTCACTGTGGGTTACTGAATGCAGACTGATGGACAAAAACGGACAATTTATCATTGGAAATGAAGTCTACAACACCATAAAGTGCGTAGAAACTGAAGGGTCCTGAATACTTTCTGAATCCAGTGCATTTTACGTAGAGTTCAAGCAGCTTAGCTATTTGCTAAACAAGCAGGCTTGATGGACTGAGTGGTCTCATCTTGTTTGCTAAATTTCTTAGGCTTCTGATGTTTTCTGCAAATTCATCTTTGTGTGAATCATTTCACTCTTTTTTACTCAAGTTTGTTAAAACATCTTCTCTTGTGTGTCATAACCCATCTTGGTTCCTACGTCTCATTCTCTCGACTGACAACTGGCTTTTTTGTCCATTTGATGTCCTGCAGTCCATTTATTGAATGTTTAGTTGTTATGTTTGCTGTAATCTGCTCATTCATCTTTTGTTTCTTGTTTCTTCTCAGATGAAGAGACGCCAAGGATCCAGTGAAGCCTTTAATCATTAAAATCCCTGTATAGTCAAATTTTAATAAAGTAGTCATGCATACCTATTCCTTGCATCTTCTTTTGTCAATCCAGATTGATAACATAGATTTGTCACTCTGCCATGAGGTCTCTTATGGATTCTTTTGATTTCAGAGATTTCTGTGAGTGATCACGTTTTTTGGCTATTATAGAACCACTAGATCATTGCTATAAACATGGAGAGAAGGTTAATAAGATCTTAGCTCAACAAATCCACAAGCATGAAGTTCAGAATGAAATATCTGCCATCACCAACAAGACACAATCTAATATGTTTTAGATACATTACAGATACCAGGGGTAGATACTCAGTGCAGAGGAATTGCATAAACCTCGGACACTATCAGAATTACTAGAAGCTATTATATCACTTCAGAGTGGGAATACACTAGGCCTGGATATCTAACCTGCTGAATTTTATTAAATACTAGCAAAATACCCGCGCTTCACAGGGGAGAAGTAGTGTGTTAAAGAAGTTATGAAAAAGAAAAGGAAACATTTTAAAAATAACGTAACATGATTGATAATGTAATTGTTTTGTCACTGATATGAGTGTTGCTTTCATGTGTGTGTGTGTATATATATATATATATATATATACACACACACACATCTAAATATATATATACTGTATATATACACATATATCTATCTATCTCTCTCTCTCTCTCTCTCTCTCTATAAATATATATATATATACAGTATATATATAGTGACAGATAGGGGGCGCTGTCGCTCCCTTGAACCCTTTTCCACCACTTCAAACATCAGGTAAAAGTCCAATACTTGACTTTATTCAAATGCCACAGTGCACAAAGCACCCTCTCCCCCACAATACTCATATAATAACAATAATAATCATTAAGAAACACAATAATACAATCCTCCAGCTCCCAGGCGCGTTGCCACCCTTCCATATATCTTATATATCCTGACCCGGAAGTGTTCCCAATCCCCAGTCCATGTGATCCTGTATCACTTCCGGGTCAGGTACAAGTCCTTTTCTTCACCCCGGAAGCACGTCATTCCTCTTGTCCACGTGTGCTTCTGGGGCGTAGGGAAAATACCCATTATTTCTCCCTGCAGCATCCCCTAGTGGCCCCCATGGCATCTAGCAGGGTTGTGTATAAAAACTACAATGTCCATGATGCCCTGCTGGTCTTCTAGGGACCTCCATACTGCAAGGAGGGCTCCACCTGGTGGCTTGGGGGTATTGGCCGGGATAAACGGCCAGCCATCCATCACAGTATTCCCCTCCCAGCGACGAATTAAAATTCAGAGCAGCCTGCCCCGAGAGGGAAGTCTTCCTACAAGAGGACATTCCTGTCGAGCCTTGACTAATCCGAATATCTTGTTCCCTGGAGAATCTAGGGCGATTATTAGTCCACATTGACAGCTTCAGCACCCGTAACACTGCCTGTGTCCTCCTGGTATTCTCTTCCTGCGCGACTGAAAACAATTGGGAAATGTTAGCACACATGGACAAGACGAATGACATGCTTCCAGGGCATAGGGAAAATACCCGTTATTCCTCCCTGCAGCATCCCCTAGTGGCCCCCATGGCCATCCATCACTATATATATATATATATATATATATATTGTGAACGAGCCCCGGACACAGACAGGCAGACATGTTGTAATTCCACCACCACACATTTATTTACAATATTTACAGTTCCAAAAGTGCACACAAACCCCACAAGTCCCCAAAGTCCAGGCCTCTCACACACTTTGCCTTTCTTCGGGCCGCCTCCAGTCTCACTTCTCCTGCTTCGTTCTAGTTCCACCCGACTACAGCCTCGAATGAAGGGAGGTGGCCCCTTTTATCCACACCCGGATATGCTCCAGGTGCTTCCCAGCGATCTCCCGCCGACATGCCCCTGTGTGGCGGAAGTGCCAGCTGTACTCCCGGAAGCACTCCCTGCTTCTCTTCCCCCCAGCACTTCCTGGTGTGGCAGAAGTGCTAAGGTCCAGGGCTCCAAAGGCATAGGGGTGCCCCCTGGCGGTGACCACAGGCGCCCACAGGATTGAGCTTCAAAGCTCTGTACCCGTGGTCCCCAAAGCAACCAGGGTGGCTGCCCCCACATGGTCTGAGGTGGGCGTATGCCCTCTTCCGGTTGTCCAAGGCTTCCCGGCCGGGTCATTGCCCCTGGCATCCCTGACTATATATATTGTGAACTGGAGGACTGATCGCACCCCAAATAGATACAGACGCCCCTGGGTAAACCACAAACCCTGAAACACTGACTACCACCCTCACATTGCTCCTTATCCTTGCACTATAACGCGTAATACAAGCCTTGCGCGGTACTCCGCCAACTTATAAGCCTTGCGCAGCACCTGTCAGTTTTTGGAATTGATTGTTTGCTTTTATCTCTCTCTGCTCCTAGCAGAACTGTCACCTCTGACTTGTCATGGAGCACGTTTAAGCTCATGTGTTTGCAGTGTTTGAATAAAAATCCTTGTTTCTATGACCTCCTGTGTCTCTGTGCAAATCTGTGACCCAAGCGTGACAATATATGTGTCTATATGTGTGTGTGTATATATATATATAGCTGATTACCCATTGGCTTTGCTCACTTATTGCAAGGGAAAAAAATAAAATGTCTATAAGTTATTAAACAGTAAAACATTAACGTTTTAAGAAGTAAAGATACATTGAGCACTGCTGGAGTGCTTTCGGGTAAACTACATTTTGAAGACAGTATAACACAACAGGTAAGTAGTACTAACAGTAGCTAAAATGTATATGGATCATCTCTCGGTAGTAGATCCCTTTGGAAAAGTGCTACACGATGGCTGTGGTATAGAAATTACATTTTCTATATGAACGTCCAAATTTCTGCCTGTGGTAATGTGCCTTACAGGCATTACCAGCAAATAAAGAAAATTAGTTTTGTGTCCTCTGCAGTGTTAAGAGAGAAAGGCTTTGGTTTGGGATAAAAGGAAAAAAGGTGTAAAGAAATGAAACTTGCCTTTTTCTTTTATATAGTGTAGAGAGACATCTTCGCTGACGATATGAGCACCTTTTGGGGACCGTCGTGGTGGGTCTCGTGTAGACTGGAGAGACGGCTCTGCCATTAACCGGCCGGGTTGGCACTGTCAGTCCTCCACTCCTGTGAGTGTCTTCCGCGACCTCATAATCGTATACGTGCAAAAGAAAGTGCAAAGTACCCATGTTTGCAGTTGTCTGGGCTATAGCTCAGAGGAAGGAGGAAAAAATTAAAAGTGCTTACTTTCACTTAAGGCAGAAGCGCAGTCAGCGTCTCAAAGGCCGCCACAGCTACGCGCGCGCCGGCTGCTCGACTTTTATAGTATTTTTGCAGGGCAGGAGACGCCACTTTTTGCAGACACGTTCATGTGATCAAAAGTCTTCGGAGGTCTTGCTTGTTCTCTGCGTACTGCGTTCACAGTCAGTTCACGTGAGTCGCTCGGAGTACATGCATCGAAGGTTCTCAGCTGTGCTTGTGCTATCTCATGCGATCTTGCGATGTCTACAGCTTTATTTAATGTTAAGCTAAGACCCGCCACTTAAACATTTCTCTTGCACTTTCGCTGAGTTTGTGCCAAACACTAGTCTATCCCCGACCATCTCACCTTCATTTGCATAAGCACAGCCCCTCACCCGCGAATATTTAGTGGTAGCGTGTCTATTATCTGATGAGGGACGCAACTCCGCCTCACACGGTAACCGAGCTGCAGGCTATTGCCCTATATATGTACATAAGTAGGTTCCAGTTATGACCGTTACGCATAGAATTTTGAAATGAAACCTGCCTAACTTTTGTAAGTAAGCTATAAGGAATGAGCCTACCAAATTTCAACCTTCTACCTACACGGGAAGTTAGTGATGAGTGAGTCAGTCAGTCAGTGAGGGCTTTGCTATTTATTAGTATAGATTTTCAATTAACCCTTAAAGTGCCAGAGTTGGCTATAGTTTGTTCCCAGTGGAATTTGCCAGCACGCTACAGCTGATCAACCAGTGCCGCACATTCATTGAGCAGCCAGCTCATGACTACTGGCACCCCCTAGCGAATCAGCATTACTGTCCATGGGATTCAGCCGCTGTACTAGACTAGCCTGCAAGCATCAGCCTCTGTGTGCTTGCGTGCAGTCAGTTTAAGCGCAACTGGCATCAGTTGAAATGTACATATAATAATACATTTTTGCAATAGTTTTTTTTTAATAGTTTTTACAGTTCATTGATAGTCTGTAATATGATCAGTGTTGAAGTAATTGTGATGCTCACTGCATCAAAAAAATCTGTGTTCCATTAAAATTTCATTTTTTTTTGGTGAATTGTAATGTTTCCTTAAAAAGTGCAGGAAAAAAGTATTTGGTGTCTAGGGGTGCATTAACACCCCAAGTATGTGGTAGTTTAAGGGTTAAGTTAGCTCCCTTGTTATTGGCAACATTTATAGATGCCAGAGCCAATAAGATTTTAACTCAAACTTTCTGCCAAGCATTAATTACCATTTTTCCTAAGAACAATAAGGACATATCACAATGTAGCGCTGCTGCCTCGCAGTTAGGAGACCCGGGTTCGCTTTCTGGGTCCTCCCTGTGAGGAGTCTGCATGTTCTCCCCGTGTCTGCATGGGTTTCCTCCCACAGTCCAAAGGCATGCAGGTTAGGTGCATTGGCGATTCTAAATGTCCAGAGTGTGTACTTGGTGTGTGGGTGTGTGTGTGTGTGTATGCCCTGTGGTGGGCTGGCACCCTGCCTGGGGTTTGTTTGCTGCCTTGCGCCCTGTGTTGGCTGGGATTGGCTCCAGCAGACCCGAGTGACCCTGCAGTTAGGATATACCGGGTTGGATAATGGATAGATGGATGGATGGATATTACAATGTGCATCATACAGACCAATCACATTTCTGAATAATGATGTTAAGATACTCTCCAAAGTTCTAGCTAGAAAGATTAAGAAAGTGCTCCCTTCGGTAATATCACAACACCAAACTGGATTTATTAAAGGTAGACACTTACCTTCCAATGGCTATTTAATGTAATATATTCACCCATAAAGTCTTACACTCCAGAGATCTTATTATCCTTGGATGGAGACAAAGCATTTGATATGGTTGAATGGGATTACCTCTTCACCACATTACATAAATTTGGGTTTGGCCCAAACATATATGCATGGATTATACTACTGTATTCCATTTCAGAAGCTTCAATATTTATTAACAACATTATTTCAGATGACTTCAAACTAGAATGCGGCACTAGACAAGGATGCCCCTGTCACCACTGCTATTTGCAATCACAATTGAGCCACTGGCTGCTCACTTTCGAAATGCATCAGCGATAAAGGGGATTTTCAGAGAAGGACTTAACAAGAAAATATCACTACATGCAGACGATACGGTACTGTACATATCAGACTCACAAAATTCTGTGCCTCCAGCCCTAACTGTACTAGCAGAATTTCTAAAGATATCTGGACTCAAAATTAATTTAAATAAACGTGTGCTTTTTCCAGTGAATTCTCTAGCAAACAACATCGACACCTTTCCTTTTATTATTACAGATCAGTTTAAATACCCAGGGGTAAACATTAAAGTAAATATGCAGCTCTCTTTCAACAAAATATCGCTGACTGCATGGAAAAGCATAAAAAAGATGTGCAAAGATGGTCTTCCCTCCATCTTACTTTAGCAAGGAGAATTAACACTATCAAGATGAATATCCTCCCTAAGCTTCTGTTTCTATTTCAAAATATCCCTGTATACATTAACAAACCTTTTGTTAAGAAATTAGATTCAATCATAACCTAATTTATTTGGAATTCGATATATTTACGCATCCAAAGGGTGACCCTACAAAGACCTAAGGCAGAAGGTGGCATGGCTATACCTAATTTTCAGTTATATTACTGGGTGGCCAATATACAAGCTATAAAAACTTGCACATTGACAGAACTAGATGAACACACACTAGCTTGGCCTTCAATAAAAATGACATCCTGCAGTACTTCTTTATATTCCTTATTTTGTACAACAGGAAACACAAGGTATCATCAACATACTAATAACCGAATTGTACTTCATTCACTCAGAATACGGAACCAATATAGGAAGCACTTCAAGTTAGAGAAGCTTTTATCTGAGGCACCTCTACATGATAACCACCTTTTTCCATACTCTAAAGCTTACACAGTTTATAATATTTGGAAAACGTATTGGATGAAATCATTTAGAGATTTTTATATAAATAACATCTTCGTATACTACGAACAATTACACTCCAAATTTAGCTTCAAATCAACACAATTTTTTTCTCTATCTCCAAATTAGAAACTTTGCTAAACAAAATCTGCCCAATTTTCCTCATCACATCTATTTCTATTCCAGAACAAACACTGATCAGTCTTAAAGACTGAAAGACAACATTTTTATAATATATACTGTAAAACCATTTTAAAGGCCCCTTCTTTTCAAAGATCCCAGAGTACAGTGGGAAAAGAATGTCTTGCTCATCATTTCAGAAGAGGAGCAGAAGGCTGCCATACACAGAATTCACTCGAGCTCCATATGTGCGAAGCATATAATTATTCAACTTAAAATCTGTTATCGAGGACATCTATTTCACCTAAAGCTGTCTAAAATGTTTCCAGGACAAGACTCAACCTGCGAGCGTTGCAGTCGAGCTCCAGCCTCACTGGGTCACATGTTTTGGGCCTGCACCAAATTAATAACATTCTGGAAAAAAATCTTTAAATCCCTATCAGACAACTTTGGTGTCACAATCACTCCTAACCCATTAACAGCTGTGTTTGATGGGCTCCCATATGGGCTTAAAGTGGAGAAGGACAAACAAACTGTAATTACCTTAACTACACTACTAGCACACAGCCTTATCTTGCTCAACTGGATGAATCCCAACCCCTCTCTATGAAGTCAGTGGATAACTGATGTAAAATAATTTTTGAAACTGGAAAAATTCAGGTTCTCACTTAGATGATATGTTCAAATATTTTTTAAAACCTGGCAGAATCTAATCAATAACATCTTAGAATAAATATTCCTATAGGGAAAAAGAACTCTTATTCCTATTTACTACCCTCAAAGTTTTACTCGGGCTGTTGGCCTTCCTCTCTTTCTCATGGGTGCGGGTTGAATTGAATTTAGTTTTGTTAAGGTTGAGTTGATTAAATTGAATGTTACATGCTGTTAATAAATTCAATAAAAGATTAAAAAAAAAAAACGGAAACCATTGGAGACACCTTGTGTTTATGTTCTTTAGTGAGACATGCAATCCTCTTTAATAAAAATGATGATGGTGGCAGAAGCTGAGACTTGCAGACCAAGATCTTGGCTTTCATCTTGAATAATTCAGTATGTCTGCTTAAATTATATAAAAAACAACATATAATTTCACATTCATTTTAGCCAAAGTGTTCCCAAAATTAATTTGGCATTTATTTATTCATACCACTTATCTGAAGCTGGGTTGTTAGGGCATCAGTCTTAGCAGTGAGGCAAATACTTCCCAGTCACACTTGTCAACTCATACTTTGAGATCCCTAGGCATTTCCGGAGCACCTGTGAGATATAACCTCCCAACAAGCCCAAGTTCTTCCCCAGGGTCTTCTCACAGCTGATCGTGTCTTTTAAACTTGAACAGAGAGTCATCCAGGAGAATCCGTATCAGATGTCCAAACCGCCTCAATTGTTTCCTGTCGATGTAGAGGGTCAGCGATTCTACTACGAGCCTATCCAAGATGTCTGCACTTCTCACCCTCTCTTAGGCAAAGCCCAGCCAAACTGTGGAGAAAACTCATTTTGTTCACGTGCATTTTGGTCACGTCGTTACCCAAAACTCCCTTTGCATTCTCTAAATTAATAAAATGCAAAATGGAAAGCAAGGGATTTTTCTACCTAAGGTTTCTACTACGGCTGTAGTCACTTTGTCTCCCCTAGGCTGTCAACACTGCCCTAATATTTCACATCTCCTTCCCTAAAGCTCAAAGTGCTTTTTTCTACTTCTTGCCTACTTAGACATTCATGCTGCCAGTTCATTTTTCCAAGCTTTGCATCAGGATTTGCACAAGGAGAAAAATGTCACAGATAAAATAGAAAAGTAATGTGAGAATGGTGTTAAGACAAAGTTTTTTGTGAACTGCAGCTTTCACTGTAAATTTATTTTCACAGAAATTATTTTACTCATCACTAGTCTTCTTAAAAAAAGAAGTTTTCTTAAGCCTGATGTATCCATTTCAGACTCGAATGTGACCAGGACCAGCATTGCCATCACAAGGCACAAGACAGTAACCCACATTGAAAGTGGTGCCATCCCTCACAGGTCTCAATCACACACATGCCATGTTTGTATTGCCAGAGGAACATCAGAATCCCCAGCTGCATTACGTCCTGGTGTGGCACCTACTCAGCCCAGGGCCGCAGGACAGTACAGAAAACAGAGCACAGAATATTAGTGACGCACGCATAATCCTTCTCATTGTAGAATGATGGGCTTCAAAAGGCTTATAAATTACTATATAATCCTGGTGAGCATCCAGGATTTAATGTAATATTTTATATTCCACATTTATTGCTTTAAATTTAATGTACATTAAAATTTATTTTACAAAAATCTTCCCAAGTCAGTATGCTATGCAGTATTCCTCTCTAACAATTATTTAACTGATTTTTCATTGTCTGCCTTTTCTCCCAGTTTGCCATCATCTACAAAATTAACCAGCTTATTGACTATATCCCAGTCCCGATCATTTATGTATAGTAAAAGAAGCAGCTACCCTGGCACCAATCACAGAGGGACACAACTTTTAATATCATCTAAATATGAAAACATTCCCCTCACTAGTACCCTTTGCTTTCATGTTTAAGACATTTTGTACATAATCAGTTTACAAAATGTAAGCTTTCTCTGTGTCTGGTGGCAAATAAATGTTTTCCAAGGTCTGGGATGAAAAGTAATTTTGAAAGTAAAGCTTTGGATGAGGGTATGATTATACATATATGTTGCATAAAGTTGGGTGCGCCACCAAAACCCCCAAACCTCAGACCCAATAATGTCCAACACAATCATGACTTTTTCCTCTAAGGACCTTGAACAATAAGGCACAGCCAATAATCCTTCAAATAAAAGAAATTCCAGTTGAGTGTCACCCACTGCCTCCCAGCTCTGAATCCTCAAGGTAAGGCAGTGGGCTGCTTTTATTCTGGATCCAGAATGGCTTCACTTGTAGGGAGCACTTCCAGGATGAATGACACAATGGTGAAAGTTATAATCTTATATATAAACGTCTATGTGTGGAAGTGTGTGTGTCTGTCTGTCGAGCCCATAACTGCGAGGCTACAGGATGAAGCTCAAAGAGCCGGCAAGGTGGCCCCAAGTTAACAAGTCAGAAGAAGAAATAAGTGCGAGACAACAGCATGAAGCTGAAAGAAAGCGACTCTGTCGCCAATGTAAAACCACCGAGGAAAACTCACTTAGCTGCTAATACACAAGTGGGGTTAGTATATCTCCAAAACAAAACCTCTGAAGACAGAGAATAACTCACTTAGCCGCTGATAGACAAGGGGGGTAAGCATGTCCGCAAAACGAAACCACCGACTCTGCATTTCAATTTTTTTTCTGACGATTTCAAAGGTTTCTGAGAGCCCGGGGTTTTTACATCACATGTTTACAAGTCAAGTTGAGGAGCATGCACTAGTACAGTGCATTGCCGCACCAACTACACAACAAAACAACTCGGGATCACGGTTTGCAAACACCCAGGCAGACGCCCTTATCCAGTCCTACGATCAGGAAATTACCCTCTATATGCCGCAGCCAGGTGTTACGTGGGCGACCCCTTGGCCTGGTCCAGCCACTTGAGTCCCCAACAGTGAGGATCTTATGAGCAGGATCACCCTCGGGACGCTCCCAAACAATGCAGGAAATGTGCCTAACTCGGGACTCAAAGTCAAACCAATGGTACTCAATAATATTCCGGAGAGACACAGTACCAAAGGAGTCCATTCTTCATCTCAGGTCACTGGACCATATAACAAGACAGGAAGCACCAGGACTCTAAAGACTTGGACCTTTGTCCTTTTGCATAGCTATTGGGAGCGCCACACACCCCTTTCCTGCGACCTCATGACCCCCAATGCTCTTCCAATCCATCTACTGACTTCATAGGAAGAGTTACCAGAGATATGAATGTCACTGCCAAGGTAAGTAAATCTCTCAACAGGGTCAACACTCTCTCCGCAAACAGACACACTGCTGATGGATGTGTCCAAGAGGTCGTTAAAGGCCTGGATCTTTGTTTTTTATAAGATCACTCGCAAGCCCAGACACTCAGACTCCTCACTCAGTCTCTCGAGCGCCCCGATCAGAGCCTCCATTGACTCTGCGAAGATCACAGCATCATTAGCAAGGTCAAGATCTGTGAATCTTTCTTCACCAACAGATGCACCACAGCCGCTGGACCCCGGGACCTTGCCCAACACCCAGTCCATTAAAGCATTGAACAGAGTAGGAGCAAGAACACACCCGTGATGAACCCAGGAATCAAGTGGGAAAAACGCAGAGGTCCTGCTTCCACCCTGCACAGCACTCATGGTACCACTGTACAGGCCAGCCTTGATATCCAGCAACCTCGAGGGGATCCCGCGAACCCACAGGGCAGCTTGATCAACTGAGTCGAACGCTTTGCAAAAATTGACAAAGGCTGCAAAGAAACTCTGCCGATATTCGCATTTGTGCTCCATGAGAACCCTCAGTGCCAGGATGCGGTCGACTTCTTAAGCGTGAAACCAGACTGTTCTGGTCACTGGTAGGTGAGCAAGTGATCATGGATCCTATTGAGGACAACCCTACCAAGGATCTTACCCAGCACAGAGAGTGGTATTATCCCCCGTAGTTGCTGCTATCCAAGCGATCACCCTTCCCTTTCCAGATAGGGATGACAAGTCCCGTTTTTCAGTCAGTTGGGCATACACAGCTAATTAAATATAACAAGGTCCTACTTGTGAGTCCTTTCTATCTTTCTGGATATAAAAAATGCCCCTTTGTAATGGCATAGTCTTTGTTGAACAATCACTGCAAAAATGAAGACAAAGGAGCATTCTACTGATGTGAGAAACAACTTCATTGAAATGTGCCAGGCAGAAAATAGCTACAAAAAAATATGGAAGAGTTTGCCTGTCCCGTTAAGCACTGTTGAATTCACAGTCAGAAAGTAGAAGGTTCTTCACAGCACCCCGACTCTTACTAGAATATTCCATCCCTCAAAACTAAACATCAGAGTGAGATGTAAACTGGTGAAACTGGTTCCTAAAATTCCAACCGTCACTCTCAGAAGTCTGCAAATTTCTTTGGCTGAAACTGGTGTGAAGGTGCAGGGGACCACAAATTCAAGAGCTCTCTATAAAACAGCTCTGTATGGGAGGGTAGCAAGAAAGATGTCATACCTTAAGAAGGTCCACATAAAAACACCTATGGAATATGCTACAAAACATCAGAAAGACCCAGTTAAAACATAGGAGAAGGTTTTATGGTCAGAGGAGGCTAAAATAGAACATTATGTCCAGACATCTAAGAGGTATGTGCAGCATAAAACTAACACTGCTCATGCCTCAAGAAACACCTACAGTGAAATATGGTTGTGGCAGCATGAAGCAATGGGGATGCTTTTCATGTGCTGGGACTGGAAATTTTGTCAGAGTTGAAGGGACAACATATAATTTCACATTCAATTTAGCCAAAGTGTTCCCAAACCACATGATATTGCAGGAGAACTTGATTCATTCTGCTCTGAGCCTATGGCTCAGATGAAGATTAATCCTTCAACATGACATTGACCCTAAGCATAAGACCACAGCAACACTGGAATGACTCAACAACAGAAGAGTGAATGTTTTGGAATGGCCAAGTCAAAGCCGTGATCTCTACCTTATTGGGAATCTGTGGCACTATTTGAAAACTGATGTCCAAGAAGAATGGGGAAGAATCCCACCTGAACAATTTGCAAATCTGGGACATACTTACCCCAAAGGAATGATGGCTGTTATTGCAGCAAAAGACTTTTCAACAAAGTATGGATGTTTATGGCTTGAATTCTTACTGAAAACACTAACTTTGGTGTTTTTCTCCTTCAATTAAATATCTACAGAAAATGGTTCACTTTGACTTTGGAAAAGTACTGTTACAGCATAAGAGTTCACATTAAAAATACTAAATGGATAAATATGTGTAAAAATCTTTTTTCATGTAGAAAAAAAGGATAACATTCAAGGGGACTGTTTCTGTAGCCGAGGATCAGACCGCCAAGGTCCCCGCCTTCGGCCACCACCCAAATCACACTGCACCCAACCTCCTTGGCCCCTCCCATAGGTGGTGAGCCCATGGGGAGGGGGACCCACGTTACCTCTTCGGGCTGTTCCCGGCCGAGCCCCATGGGTGCAGGCCCGGCCACCAGGCTCTCGCCATCGAGCCCCACCTCCAGGCCTGGCTCCAGAGGGGGCCCGGTGACCCGCGTCCGGGCAAGGGAGAACGTCATCCAAGGTTTTTATTCTTCATCAGAGGTTTATTGAACCGCTCTTTGTCTCATCCCTCACCTAGGACCAGTTTGCCTTGGGTGGCCCTACCAGGGGCATAAAGCCCCGGACAACATAGCTCCTAGGATCATTGGGACACGCAAACCACTCCACCACGATAAGGTGACGGTTCAAGGTTCACAACTTAGAAATTCTGTTTAAACGTTATGGTGAGAATGGCACTATATCCATAACTGGACTCAGAAAGCTGCTTAAAAGCATTGGAATAGACTGAAAAAAAGTGCACCATAAGCATGAGCATGGAAAAAAATAATGACCATCATCATTCAGGTGCCTCTAAACATGAGCAGCACCATTTGCACTACAACCATTCTCACCAGCACCAGCATAACATCCCAGCCAGCAAAAAAGGTGCAGACATTCCAAAAGGTGCAAAGGGTAATACTGTAACAAATAAAAAATCAGAACATTCCAACTGAGATCACAACACATACAACAAGAAAGTCTTTCATGAAATCAGCACTACACCAGCGTATACCTCCAACATTCTGCTAAAAACAAGTGAGATTCGCAACCCAAGAAGTATCAATGATGTTCCAGCCTTAGAAGAGAATCAGCAGGCGACCACTGCAAGGACAGGACTGTCTGGTCCTCCTATCAAACCGACAACTGAGCAGCCCCTTGTCAGTAACTTCTTTGTTTCTTCTGATCACAACTTACCTCCTCAAATACCTAAAGATCACTCCGGTTCTGAAGACACAGATGATCACAGTCATGACCACCATGATCATGAGTGTCTAAATGCATCCAGAATATTGTCCTCTCATGGCATGAATATGGAGATGATTCTTACATATACAGATTTCACCTACCTTTGTCCAGCTCTTCTGAATCAGATTGACTCTAAATCTTGCATTGTACATGCATCTGACCTAAGCAAATCAAATGACTCCCACCATGTCCATAAGGAAGAAGACCACGAAACTGAACTCAGAAGCTCAGACCCATCTCAGAAATCCATTTCCATTAAGTCTGCTTGGATAGGTGGCTTTTTATCCATCACCATCATCAGCATGCTGTCTCTACTTGGATTGATTCTGATACCCCTCATGAACAGGGTGTTTTTCAAATTTCTTCTCAGTTTTTTGGTTGCACTGGCTGTTGGGACACTGAGCGGAGACGCTTTGCTACTTTATTCCTCATTCCCAAGGAAACCATTATCACATTATCACAACCCTTAAAGATAGGGTGAGAAGCTCAGTCATCCGGGAGGGGCTCAGAGTAGAGCTGCTGCTCCTCCGCATCAAGAGGAGTCAGATGAGGTGGCTCGGGCATCTGATCAGGATGCCTCCTGGACGCCTCCCTGGTGAGGTGTTCCGGGCACATCCAACCGGGAGGAGGCCCCAGGGAAGACCCAGGACACGCTGGAGGGACTATGTCTCCCGGCTGGCCTGGGAACGCCTGGGATTCTCCCGGGAGAGCTGGGAGAAGTGGCGGGAGAGGAAGTCTGGGCCTCTCTGCTTAAGCTGCTGCCCCCGCGACCCGACCTCGGATAAGCGGAAGAGGATGGATGGATGGATGGATTCAAGGGGCCTGATCACTTTTGCATGGTATTGTAGAACGTGTTGTACATGAACGTCCTCGCTGGCTCTGTCAAGGTATGTGATAACCCGGTGAGGCAGGAATGCGTGCTGCTGTTAATGTTTTCATTTCCTTCTTCCTCCACAGTACCCAGAAGCAGTCTGTAGAATACATTTAGCTCTATCTCTTCCACTCCAGTCACCATAAAACCCTGGTAGGAGGCATCATTTTTGGCCAGAGCATCCAATGAAACAGAGCTCTGCTAAGACCAACAAAACTTCACTCTGCCTTTGTTTAATTTCCGGTTGAATAGACAGACGCATATCAATGACCGCTATTTCAGTTCTGTTTACTTTCTTCTCATCAGTTGAATAAAAGGGACGACCTGCTTGGCTCCCCAACATTTCTTACTGCTTTCCTGAGCTGTCACTCCCATACCTCGCGACACACTCCATTTCCATCATATGTCCTTTACTTTGGGGGTATGGCTCTCTCCCCACTGCTTTTCCTTCTTTCATTCTTGCAAGTTTAATCAAATAAATAAATAAAATGCAAATAAATGGTGCTTTAGGGGTATTTCTCCAAAAAAATGAATTTTACAGAACATAACCAAGACATTTTGTGGTGCACAATACTAGAATTAAATCTCTTTTGCACCTCCTAAAATGATGGAAGGTGCCAGGGGATGGATGAGCAGAAGGCATACACCTGAAGCAGTCCTCCATACATTAGGTGGTAGTGGTCTACTGGAGGAGTCCCAGCTTAGACACACGCAAGGAGGGGTTCATGGGAAATGAAATCTAGATATGCACCACTGTCAGGCTCCCTAAGTGCTGCAAGGGGGCACTGTTGGGGAAAGATTTTCCTGGTTTTCAAACACTCTGGAAGAGCTCCTCACAAGTGATTCGGGATTACGAAAGACATTTTGGGTCCAGAATAAAAGGAACCCGCTGCATTAACTTGAGGAGTCAGGGCTCGGAGGCAGCGGGTGACACTCAAGTGGAAATTCATTATTTGAAGGCTTATTGGCTGTGCTTTATTGTTCAAGGTGCTTTGAGGATTCAAAATCCATTATTTGAACCTGTGATTGTGTTAGCCATTATTTTAGTCAGGGGTTTAGGGTTATTGGTGGTGCACCCTACTGGATACACTATATACATTTAATGATGTACTCATCTAAACTTTTACTTTTAAAATTATTGTTCATTGCAGTCCTTGAAAAAATGAATTTTCCACCAGACAAAGAGAAAGTTTACATTTTGTATACTGGATTGGGTACAAGACTATCTCAAACATGGAGGGGAAATTTTTTCCGATTTAGATCTTATTATAAGTTGTGTCTCTCTGTGATTGGTGCTGGGGCAGCTGCTTCTTTTAATATATATAAATGATCAGGACAAGGATATAATCTGTAAAATGGTTAATTTTGCAGAAGATGCCAAACTGGGAGAAAATCAATCAATCAATCAATCAACATTTATTTATATAGCACATATTCATACAAAAAAATGTAGTTCAAAGTGCTTTACAAAATGAATAGAAAAATAGAAGACACAATAAAAAATAAACATAAGTCAACATTAATTAACATAGAATAAGAGTAAGGTCCGATGGCCAGGGTGGACAGAAAAAACAAAAAAAAAACTCCAAATGCTGGAGAAAAAAAAATAAAATCTGTAGGGGTTCCAGACCACGAGACTGCCCAGTCCCCTCTGGGCAATCTACCTAACATTAGTCAAACAGTCCTCTTTGTATTTAGGGTTTTCATGGAAGGACCTGATGATGATGGTCACATAGACTTCTGGCTTTCAGTCCATCAATGTTGGTGCATCATGATGCTTTGAGTAGGTGGTGGCCACCACAAAGAAACCGGAAAATGAAACAGAAGAGAGAGTTAGGGTCAGTACGGATTTTAGAGCCACTATGGATAGTTATTGTGATGAATTGAACATACAGAGTATCAGTATCAAGTTAAAGTGAAAAGAAAAGGCAGACAATGAAGAGTCAGTAAAATAGCTGTTAGAGAGGAATACTGGGTAACACACCGGCTTGGGCAGATTTAAATAAAATGAATTTTAATGCACATAAATGTAAAGTATTAAATGTAGAGTCTATACTAATAAAAGGCAAAGCCCTCACTGACTGACTGACTGACTCACTCACACACTCACTCACTCAATGACTCACTCATCACTAATTCTCCAACTTCCCGTGTAGGTAAAAGGCTGAAATTTGGCAGGTTCATTCCTTGCAGCTTACTTACAAAAGTTGGGCAGGTTTAATTTCGAAATTCTACACGTAATGGTCATAACTGGAACGTATTTTCGTCCATATATTGTAATAGACTGTAGCTCGATAGCTGTGGGTGGCGGAGTTTTGTATTAAAGCATTTAACCAATCACATTTCAGCCATCATTTGTTGCCAGGCAGAGAGGCTTTCACAATCCATTGTGCAGGCACTCTAACGCAGAATAAATGTCGATTAACCTGTTTCTTCAACCAATCAGATTTTGAGTTGATGTCAGTAGGGCCCTCTAGCAGGCGTACGGCAACGTCGCAGTATTCAGACCCATTGATTGGATAGAAGCCAATATAAGGAACTCTATGAGGCCACTGAACGCACCGCAAATGCTCCGAGCTACAAATCGTCGTGTGCACTACGGCCAACTTCATGGCAGGATTCTGGACAATATTATTTGCCAGACACATACCAAATTTCAAGACCACGAAACCCTGATGTTTGTCACGCTCCTCGAGCCCCAGAAGTTTTGGGAATACAAGAAAAATTTCACGCATGCAGCCTTCTCCAGTTTAACACAAGAGCCACAGCGCTTTTTGATCTGTCTCGGCTAAAAACAGAACTGACTGTAATGTATGCCATGGATGATTTTGCAGGAAAATCTCCCACTGATCTCCTTGACTTCCTTCATATCTATCTATCTATCTATCTATCTATCTATCTATCTATCTATCTATCTATCTATCTATCTATCTATCTATCTATCTATCTATCAGAAAAATCTGAATGAGAGCATGGGGCGGCTGTTCACATTGGTATATTTGGCGGTGAGCATTCCCATGTACCCTGCTTCTGTTGAGCGAATTCAGACTTATGCCAGAAATACAATAGGGCGGGTTCGCCTTTCAGCATTAGCTTCGATGGCGATAGAAAGGGACTTTTTGATGGAACTGAAGTGCATGGATAATCCGTACGACAGAGTAATTGAACTGTTTTTGAGGAGAGGAGGATGGATTTTGTTTACAAATAATCCAAATTTTTGGTGAGTAAAATGTTGCGATTTTCCAAAATAACATTGCAAGTTTATGAGTTATTATTGATGTTTTTTATGTGTGTCGCGGCTGTGGCTGACGTAGAAGGGAACATGTTGACCCCTGGTTTGTCTATTCAATAAAGGCATGTATTGTGGCTACAGGAGTTATATATATATATTGTCGCATGGGACGCACAGGAGGACCGGAGGAGGGCTTGTACCTCCTCCAAACCGTGAGGGGGCAACCGCCCTGGTTGTATTGGGGGCCACGGTTAGAGGGCTTGGAAGCCCAGCCCTGTAGGGGCGCGTGGCCACCACCAGGCTAAGCCCTAGTGCCTGGACAACCCTGGACCTCATCACTTCCGCCACACCAGGAAGTGCTAGGGGGAAGAGGAGCAGGGATACCCAAAGGGCTTCCGGGTGCGCAGCCGGCACTTCTGCCACACTGGGGCATGTCTGCGGAGGAATACCGGGAAGCAGCTGGAGTCCATCCGGGTTCCTATATAAGGGGCCTCCTCCCTTCATTCAGTAGTGTAAGTCGGGAGGAAGAAGGACGATGCTGGAGAGAGGACTGGTGGCAGCAAGGAGAAAGGCAGTTGGACTGTGAGGCCTGGACTTTGGGGAAACGGTGCTGGAGGCACTGGAACGTGCACTAACTGAACTGTAAAATATAGTGTAAATAAACGTGTGTTGGGTGAACAACGATGTCCGTCTGTCTGTGTCCAGGTCGAGGTTCACAATATATATATATATATATATATATATATATATATATATATATATATATATATATATATATATAGTACAGGCCAAAGTTTGGGCACACCTTCTCATTCAAAATGTTTTCTTTATTTTCATGACCATTTACATTGGTAGATTCTCACTGAAGGCATCAAAACTATGAATGAACACATGTGGAGTTATGTACTTAACAAAAAAAGGTGAAATAACTGAAAACATGTTTTATATTCTAGTTTCTTCAAAATAGCCACCCTTCAACAGGTAGTCACCTGAAATAAAAACATGTGTTCATTCATAGTTTTGATGCCTTCAGTAAGAATCTACCAATGTAAATGGTCATGAAAATAAAAAAAACACATTGAATGAGGAGGTGTGTCCAAACTTTTGGCCTATACTGTATATATATATATATATATATATATATATATATATATATATATACCCCGATCTACAGTGTACATACTGTCAAATAAACGAACCACACGCCATGGCGCAACACGAGAGGCTTTGCCTCTAGTGCTGACGTCCGAGGTTCGATTCCTGAGAGGTGGTGCAGTGAGTATGTATGCCTGATGAGCCCAGAATTGGGGCGAAACACGTGCTGCATACTCTTTGCATTATTTGACAGTAAAACTATTTCAATAAATTCAATATATATATATATATATATATATATATATATATATATATATATCAGCGCTTCCGATTCATTTTACCCTCGCACCCCTTGGTTTGAGAAGAAGTATGAAAAAATATGAGGTTAACGCAGAAAAACAGATCACCAATTGAAGCTTTATGAATAATGGATAGTTTATTCGCCATCAATAATTGTTTTGGTAAAGCCATACTCAGTGTAATCCTCCTTACATTTTCTAATTTTGTTGCCATCTAGCCATGATTAAATGAACGGTAAAAAAGTACGAGCGAAGCGAGGGTGACTTATTGAAGCAGGCAGGCGAGAGCTCAATAGCTCGCAGGCTTGATGTAGTGCGCGTCAAGTCGATCTAAAATGCGCGATCAGATTCAATAAAATATATCTATTCAAGTTCTATTTGGATATAAGTAGGTTCAGTTTAGTCGACAGAAATATCTTTATATATATATCCATCCATCCATTATCCAACCCGCTGAATCCGAACACAGGGTCACGGGGGTCTGCTGGAGCCAATCCCAGCCAACACAGGGCACAAGGCAGGAACCAATCCTAGGCAGGTTGCCAACCCACCGCAGATATATATATATATATCAATGCATTTAGGGGTGTGGTCCTGGTCAAGACAATCTCCTGAACTCCAAACTGAATGTCAGAATGGGAAAGAAAGGTGATTTAAGCAATTTTGAGCGTGGCATGGTTGTTGGTGCCAGACGGGCCGGTCTGAGTATTTCACAATCTGCTCAGTTACTGGGATTTTCACGCACAACCATTTCTTGGGTTTACAAAGAATGGTGTGAAAAGGGAAAAACATCCAGTATCCGGCAGTCCTGTGGGAGAAAATGCCTTGTTGATGCTAGAGGTCAGAGGAGAATGGGCCGACTGATTCAAGCTGATAGAAGAGCAACTTTGACTGAAATAACCACTCGTTACAACCAAGGTATGCAGCAAAGCATTTGTGAAGCCACAACACGCACAACCTTGAGGCGGATGGGCTACAACAGCAGAAGACCCCACTGGGTACCACTCAATTCCACTACAAATAGGAAAAAGAGGCTACAATTTGCACAAGCTCACCAAAATTGGACAATTGAAGACTGGAAAAATGTTGCCTGGTCTGATGAGTCTCGATTTCTGTTGAGACATTCATATGGTAGAGTCAGAATTTGGCGTAAACAGAATGAGAACATGGATCCATCATGCCTTGTTACCACTGTGCAGGCTGGTGGTGGTCGTGTAATGGTGTGGGGGATGTTTTCTTGGCACACTTTAGGCCCCTTAGTGCCAATTGGGCATCGTTTAAATGCCATGGGCTACCTGAGCATTGTTTCTGACCATGTCCATCCCTTCATGACCACCATGTACCCATCGTCTGATGTCTACTTCCAGCAGGATAATGCACCATATCACAAAGCTCGAATCATTTCAAATTGGTTTCTTGAACATGACAATGAGTTCACTGTACTAAAATGGCCCCCACAGTCACCAGATCTCAACCCAATAGAGCATCTTTGGGATGTGGTGGAACGGGAGCTTCGTGCCCTGGATGTGCATTCCACAAATCTCCATCAACTGCAAGATGCTATCCTATCAATATGGGCCAACATTTCTAAAGAATGATTTCAGCACCTTATTGAATCAATGCCACGTAGAATTAAGGCAGTTCTGAAGGCGAAAGGGGGTCAAACACCGGATTAGTATGGTCTTCCTAATCATTTTTTAGGTGAGTGTAAATATGTGTATATGTATATGTATATATATGTATATATATATATATATATATATATGTGTGTATGTATGTATGTATGTATGTATGTGTGTATATATATATGTATGTATGTATGTATATATATGTGTGTATATATATATATATATATCTATACTAATAAAAGGCAAAGCCCTCACTGACTGACTGACTGACTCACTGACTCAATGACTCATCACTAATTCTCCAACTTCCTGTGTAGGTAGAAGGCTGAAATTTGGCAGGCTCATTCCTTACAGCTTCCGTACAAAAGTTGGGCAGGTTTCATTTCGAAATTCTATGCATAATGGTCATAAACTAGAAGCTATTTTTCTCCATTTACTGTAATGGAGTTGAGCTCAAAAGTCGTGGGGGCGGAGTTTCGTGTGACATCATCACGCCTCTCACGTAATCACGCATTACGTAGAAAACCAGGAAGAGCTACAAAAAGCACTGAAGAAAACATGCATTATATAATTAAGAAGGCAGCGAAACAATTAGAAGCGAGTGAGTGACATATAAAACCATATTCAGCGGCTCACATGAACTGACGCAGTGCGCAGACAAAAAGCAACAGTTCCAAAGAGTGCTGAACAAAAACTGAATTACACTGCTACGCTCAAATAGACAAACCACACGCCGTGGCGTAATAGTAGAGCCTTCGCCTGTAGCGCCGACGTCCGAGGTTTGATTCCCGAGAAGGGGATGCATGCAAGTATGTACGTGCGCTTCTCGATTCATTTTAGCCTTGTATCCCCTTGGTTTGAGACGTATGAAAACATATGCGGTTAACGCAGAAAGACAGATCACCAGTTGAAGCTTTATGAATAATGGATACTTTATTCGCGATCAATGATTGTTTTGGTAAAGCCATACTCAGTGTATTCATTAGATGAATGGTAAAAAAGTAAGAGCGAGGGGAGGGTAACTTATTGAGGCACACAGGCAAAACCACAATAGCACGCGGCTCGATGTACTGTAGTGCGCGTCAACTCGATCTGAATTGCGCGATCACATTTGAAACAATATTTCTTTTCAAGTTCTATTTAGTCCATATGTGTCAAACTCAAGACCCACGGGCCACATCCGGCCCGGCGTGTAATTATATCCGGCCCGCGAGATCATTTTATATACTGTATTATTGTTATTAATGGCCCGGGGATATGAAGCGCTGGTAACACAATAAACTACAGATCCCATAATGCAGCGCTTCAGCTGCCTTGCTGAACACTTACCGCGTTAATCAAGTCTAGCTTATGATGCTGCAAGTTATTGCGAAGCTAGCCCACACGATGCCGAAGAGAAAAGGTGATTCTGAACATAGAGCCTTTAAAAACCGATGGGAGGCTGAGTATATGTTTACTGACATTGCCGGTAAACCCGTGTGTCTCATTTGTGGAGCTAATGTGGCTGTAATTACAGAATTTAATCTAAGACGGCACTATGAGACAAAACATCAAGATAACCTGAAAGACCTGAATGCAATGCACAAGATACAGAAAGCAGAAGAGTTAAAGAAGAATCTGACACTTCAGCAGACGTTTTACCGTGCAAAATCACAAAGTGATTTCAAGTGAAGCTACTTTTATGGGAACACAAATGCACCAGTGCAACTTGCCCCACTTTCCCTGTTGCCAAGTAATGTTGAACCAAGTTGGCACAACGGTGTTCCCAAATCGCACTTTGCTGATAAACTGGCGCACTGCGCACTGAGTTCGCATGGCGCTTTGGTGACTTTGAAGAACAAAAAGAATTTTGAGTTGTTTCGCAACCCATTTGCCGTCGATGTGGAAACTGCACCTGTGCAGATTCAGATGGAGGTGATTGAGCTGCAGTGTAATGGCACACTGAAGGCAAAGTACGATACTGCACGGCCCGCACAGTTTATTCACTCCATTCCCGCAGAAATGCTCCAGCTCCGTCTACATGCGGCTCGAACCTTGTGCATGTTTGGTACCACATATCTGTGTGAGAAGCTCTTCTCAGTGATAAAGACTAACAAAACAGCACACAGGAGTCGCCTCACTGATGAGCACCTGCAGTCCATCCTGAGAATCTCCACAACACAGAACCTCACACCAAACAGAAACGAACTTGTTGCCAAAAAAGATGCCAGGCGTCCAAATCTGATAAAATGACATAAGAGCAAAGACAACTGAATGATTTGATTTGTTATTGCTGAAAAGAACACATTTTATTTATATTTCCAGGTTTTGTTATGCACCATGTTCATATTTGAATTTGTATAATTTTGACAGGATATATTTTTATGGAGAGCAAAATCTTTTGGGATATTTAAAATTTAAGTTTATTTTTATATAAAATTACATAAGAGTAAAGAAATTTGAATGTTTGTTCTTTTAACGTTTACTTTATTTCTAACTTGTATAATTTAGACAGGATATATTTTTATGGAGAGCAAAATATTATAAGTTATTTAAGGTTTGAGTTGATTTATTCCGGAATAATATTCTTTCGACTAAATAAAAATTCCTTCTATTTAAAATTTAAATAGAACTTGAACAGAAACGCTAGTTCATAATATCCACGCAGACTTGCACGTAAGAGCGGGAGTCATCCGTTTTAACAAGCAGCGTATTGCACTGATATGAAATAGCCTGCCCATTTAATTATTTAGGAATGGATAAATAAATTAAGATTTTGTACAAATAATGTTTTTCATTTTTCTTCCTTCATGGATTCTGGCACCCCCAGCAACAGTTGCTTGCACCCCAAAGACTGTATATATGTGTGTATATATATGTTTATATGTGTGTGTGTGTGTATATGTATATATGTAGATATGTATGTATATATATGTGTATATATGTATGTATATATATATATATATATATATATATATGTATGTATATATGTGTGTGTGTATATATATATATGTGTATATGTTTATATGTATATATGTATGGATATGTATATATATATGTTTATATGTGTGTGTGTGTATATATATATATATATATATATATATATATATATATATATGACAGCAACACTCATAACAGTGACAAAACAATTACATTGACAATCATGTTACATTATTTCCAAAATGTTTCCTTTTCTTTTTCATTACTTCACACTACTTTTCCGCTGCGAAGCGCACGTATTTTGCTAGTGTAAAAATATTATATTCTGTCCCATATGCTACCCCATCTGGGAATAGTTATATGGTAATTTCCAAAGCTTTTGAAGCCCATCATCCTACACTCAACAGGATTATCTGTGTACCACTGATATTCTGTGCTCTGCTTTCTGTAGTGCCCTGTGGCCCTGGGCTGAGTAGGTGCCACACCAGAATGTAAGGCAGCCAGGGATTCTGATGTTCCTCTGGCAATACAAACATGGTGTGTGCGTGAGTGTGTCCTGTGATGGACGGTACCCCTTCCAGGGTTGGTTACCGTCCGGTGTCTTGTGCTGACAATGCTGGTCCTGGTCGCTTTAGAAATGTATAGATCAGGCTTAGGAATTGTTATGTTATTTTACTGGTGTTGCTGTCATCTAGTTTTTTTTTTTTTTTTAAGAAGACAAGTGGTAAGCAAAACAATCTGTTTAAAAATAAATTTGCAGTGAAAGTTGCAGTTCACAAAAAACTTTGCAAGATATTGTCTTTGCACCATGAATCACTCTAAACAGACCTCAATCCAATGGAGGACTGGTGGCATGATTTGAAGATGGCTGTACACCAACGCTACCCACTGAATTTGAAGGAGCTGGAGCAATATGGCCTGGGGAATGGGCAAAAATCCCAATGGCGAGATGTGCTAAGTTGATGGAGATACTCACCCAGAGACATTCAGCTGGAACTGCGTCAAAATGGGAATCTACAAAGTATTGACTTTGGGACGTGAATACCTATGCACACTTATGATTTATGTTTTTTGTGAATAAAAAATATTTTGAACCTTCAAAGTTGTACACATGTTGTGTAAATGGCGCTCAGCCCCCAAAAATCCATTTTAATTCCATGTTGTAATGCGACAAAGTTGGACAAACACCAAAGGAAATTAAAACTTGCAAGGCACTCTAAGTGTGCTCTTTTTAGTGCAGTAGCAGAACAACCGGAGATGCCACCAGACAGTGCCATATTCTTTCCAGGAGAAAAGGTTGGCTTTGTTTTGGAAATGAGCCTTGAAAATCTGAAGACAGTTACAGAAAGACGAAAGAATGACTGTGACTAACAAGGGTTTCATAGTGTTGTCTTTTTAAAATTCACTCACCCTTTCACATTCACAAACGTTAACAGTTTAAGTCCATCGTGAATGTGAAAAGTTGTGAATAATACTTGGACCCACCTAACTGTGCTAAGACATGTCGCAGTGAGATATTTTTGCTTTTATTTATTTTTTTTTTACGTCACTGATTATGCGGCACCGGTGAAATCGAGAAATGAGTGATCGAGCCATTAGGGCTCATTTATACTTCGCGCTCAGAACGTGTATGCACACACATCATGGCTGCCACACGTTCACAGCGCTCATTTGATGCATCCTCTGAGCAGGTCCTTAGAAATTAATGCGATGCGTCCACGAGATACAGCACCAGCAAAAAGTCGGTAGGCGCAGTGTGAGAAAAATCAGAATGTGACATCAGACTCTCTGTTTACTATCTACACATGACAGAAAGCCGATTTGAGGATCCTCCGGGGTCGATTAGCCTGTTTCGATGTTTGATGAATGGTTCAATGTGGTGAAGCAAAATGCCGACATACAAAAGCATTCATGGTGTACAGTATATTCTAAAAAGTAGTGACATGGTACATTTTAAAAGTTTCTCATATCATCTTCTGTGCCATCTTTTTTTTTTTTTTTGTACGTACACAACATCATCAGAATGTACAGTGGTGTATTTAAACCACAGAGAAAAAAATTAGGACATAGTGGAAAGGTCTACAGTATTTTGAGATTAGAGTGGAAACTTTGGCTTTAATCTCAAAATGTTCACTTTAACCTCGTAGTTTATTTTTTCATTAAAGTAGACCGTCGTAAACATCATCTTAAAACCGACCCAGTTGTTAATCTCTACGTGCTTCTGGGCTTCCTCCTGACCTGCCAGCATCAATTGCCACACAGAACACATCACATGTATGATATTCCAGCTCTTTTCACAGAATCCTTAGATTATCATTTTCATGATGAAATGCATTAAAGTATGTATGTTACATTTTACAGATAAGTCATGAACTTCATTTAAATAATGAATACTCATAATAATTACAAATGTTGTGGCAGCACGGAGGCAGAGCCGTAGCGCTGCTGTATCACAGTAGAGAGTCACGTCGCTGGTGTTCCCTGCCTGGCGTGTTCATGTTTTCCTGGTGGGTTTCCACAGTGTGCTCCGGTATCCTACCAAAGACATGAAGGTTTGGAGATCTGGTGATGCTAAAATTATGTTAGTATGTGTGTGTGTGTGCTTGTGTTCACCTTGCGATGAGCTGATTCCCCATCCAGGGATTTTATTTCTTTCTGGAATGAGCGCATCCCTGGATTGATGTAATCATTAAACATCCTTTTCAGAGATATTGTGGAAAGGTGTTCTTGGAATGTAATGGATTTTTCAGGCAAATTGCAATACACTGAAGCTGAATGTTTTCTCACCATGATATCTCACACTGCCACCTGGTGGAATCTTTCAGATTTATGTAAAGTACAACCATTAAAGAATTCTATATAATATATAATAATTAAATATTATGTGCTTTTAAGTGATACAAATTATTTTTAACAATGTTTATATATTTTTGGCTTACACAACAGTCTGTGAGTTTCTGTGATCTTTCAGCAAGCTTGAAAAATATTCCTGTTTAATTTCTATTGCTTAACATCATAAATAACCGAAACAGCAAATGACAAATTCACATACCTGACTGTAGTTTTCATTTCTAGATTATTTCTGATCGTATTTGGAACTCTGTAATGTATTTTTAGTTTTAGTTTATTTTATATTTCAAGAAAAAATCAGAAAGTATACAGCGGCAACCTTTCGACTTGATTTATTACAAGGCAGGAGTGCAATTCAGCAGTACATAACTTCTATCATATTTTATGTTTTATATATTTGTATTTTGTGCAATATGTTTTTCACTACTGCTGTATATAATGCTGTGATGGTGTCATATATTAATTGCTGTGTAATTAAATTGTATTTACCTTGTTATGTGTATGAATGGTGCACTAAGAGAAACTTCTACCAACTATGTTGTCTGGTAGTAAAGTTCAATTTATACTCTTTTGCAGAATTCTGGACAATGTTAACACTTAATACCATTCAGTCTGAAATGTAAAGAGTTAACAAAGATGAGGTAAAGACACAAATTAACATGGCTGTTTTACAATGTAAAAAAATGGTTTGAAAACTTATGCAAAAACAGGACAGGACTGACAACACCACCAGAGGCTGTTTGGATGTGGCATCCTGTAACATTTTCTATTAGTCTGTGGCTGCAAATGGACACTCTTTAGTGAACGGTATGTTGGCAGTGGCATGACAAGAGGAGATGTCAACAGACTTCAGTTAATCAGGAAAGCCAGCCATGTTCTGGGAATGAGCCTTGAAAAGCAGGAGATAGACGCAGAATTTTGCCATTTTATGCTTGTTTTTATTTTTATTCTAGTCATAATACATGCCATGGACTGGTAAGAGATGAATAAAAAACTTTTCTTGCTGTCTTGTGCCCTAGGTATGTTATTGGCCTCTTTCCTCTGTATTCACGTGTGTGCAAACATCTTTTCACCAGTGCTCCCTCTTTCAACTGTCTTCCCATAAGGCCTGCTCCTCAGACTCTCTCATTATTTCTCATTTCTTCCATCCCCGTAACTAGGGAGTATTATTATTTTTATACATTAAGTAAAAAGTTCATACCCTTTGGTGTTCTTCCCATTCGGACACTTGCTAGGCTGTATGGGAATTGCATTTTTGGTGGGCAGCCCTATTGGAGTACTCAGATACCACTAGACGGAAGTTCTGCCTGACCCAGAAGTACTTCCTACATGCTGTGTGATTGATCTGAAACTACTCCTATGTCTAAGATAAAAGGAGCTTCTGGACATCATCCAGGCGAGATGGAGTTGGGAGGAAGAGGACAAAGCTTGTGCTATGGTTAATATTACATTACTAGCAGTGTAAGCCCATGCTATAAAAAGCACAAGTTCCTAGAAACTATTGAAATCTTCTGAAAAAAAAATTGAAATGTAGAGATGTCAGGGAAATGAAAGGAAATACTCTGCGCGTCTCTCTCCTAGGAGGTTTCATTTTGCCGAGTTGCTGGCCTCACTTGTGTACCCTCGAAAGTGGAGCTCTTACCCCAACTCCAGCTCTCACTTCCAGGCTGGACAAACATAAACACTTCCACATGTAGACGTTTATATATAAGATTATGCAGAAGCCTTTTGTTAATGTACTTTTTAATAATAAACCTTTTCTTTGAATCTGGGACTTCACTGTGGTTGTGTCTGGTAGTTTGATGTGCTGCAACGCCCCCTACTATTCACAGAAGGAGGACAACACCTCTGCTATTCATGGAGTACAAGGAGTAACGCCAAATGTTTATTTCACTTCAGCCATTGGTCAAGACAGGACATTCATATCCAAGTCCAGTCAGGTCTGCTGCTTCTTCTATCTTCATTTTTATCAATATGTCTGAGACCTGCTCTTTCAAGAAATTTGACAGCCTGAGCTCATACTAGCTGATTTATTTAGACATTTTGACTTATTTTACTGTTTCTTAGATTTCTGCCTTGATTATTTCAGAACTAAAGGCGTTTTTGCACTTTAAAGTGCATAATTTATTCTCATTTGTAAAACTCCTGTAATAAACATGTGGTTTTATAAAAATACCTTTAGGTCTTAAGAGTTAGTTTTTGTGAATTACTGATAAAGAGCCAAATGCTTTACTATTAACTCCTCTTAAACACCCATGCAAATTAGTGAGATCACATATTCATTTTATCATTGAATATTTACATAGTCTAAAAATATAAAAGTGTATAATATGCCCACACATTTAGAGATCATCAGACCTCATCTGCTGAGACAATCACCATGTTTGCTGTGAAAGCAGTTTGCTTCCTTTCCACTATCACTTTGCTTCTTGCAATGGCTGCTGCGGTGAGTATTAATGCTCTACTCCTTCCATATTTATGGGCAGTGTAGCTAATTCAATCTAAAAATTGAATACATTTTGCAGCGTCTTCTCAGACATAGCCACTTTCCACTTTCTGCACACATTATTGTGTCATACATTTAATACCTGGAATGGAGACATTTGCCATTTTGAAACTGATTCCAAATGAAAACCTGAAATCTCACATTCATAGAAGTATTCAGACCCTTCATTCAGTACTTTTTAGAAGCCCCTTTTGAATTAATTTTTGGAAGATTATTTCTGTCAAATCTAAATGCAGTCAAATGACCAATCAGCAGCAAAAGGCAGGGCAAGGGGCATCTTCAGTTGGGGAAAGAAGCAGTCCAATCACAAGTGTGTTGTACTTGGAAATTAGATGGTGAACAGAAGGGAGTTGATAAAGGAGGGAGTCCACCATCTCGCCGAACGGGTGGAAAGTGGCAATCGGAAATTTATTCTCTTGCATGTTGAAAGAAGGGAAAAACAGTCTAATATGTGTTTATCAGAGAGGATATGAATAAAGAGCTACAAAGAAACCAAGCTTGGTGACACAACAAAATGTTTAACTGTACTTAGTATGTTCAATAGTTAAAATTGTTAACACACACATTGAAAATTTAACTGCATTGCCTAATTTTACACGTGTAAAAAGAAAACAACTTTAGATGACTTAATGTAAGTATAAATATTTTCAGTAAGTACCTAAAATGTATTTGTTTATCATTTTCTTTCTGCTTTGCTCTGTCTGGTCCATGTTCAGTGTGAGACAAACAATGACACCACACAGCAGGGTGACGACTTTTCTTCATTTAAATGGTGTGGTCCCCGGCCGGGACGCCCAGGAGGACGTGAGGAGGGCTTGTGCCTCCTCCAGACCGTGAGGGGGCGTCCGTCCTGGTTCTGTTGGGAGCCACGGATCGAGGGCGTGGAAGCCCTACCCTGTAGGGGTCCGTGTTCACCGCTAGACGGAGCCCCGATGCCGGTTTATCCCGTACGGTCCTCGGCTCTGGCTGGAGCCCGGCCGGGACGCTTTGGAGGACCAGAGGAGGGCGAGTGCCTCCTCCAGACTGAGTGGGGCGTCCGTCCTGGTTATGCAGGGGGCCTCGGGTACAGGGCTTGGAAGCCCAGCCCTGTAGGGACCCGTGGCCACCGCCAGGCGGCGCCCCAGTGCCTGTTTATTCCGGGAGCCCGGCACTTCCGCCACACCAGGAAGTGCCGGGGGGAAGACGACAGGGGACGCCCGGACGGCTTCCTGGGTGCGCAGCGGCATTTCCGCCACACGGGGTGTGTCCGCGGAGATTGCCGGGAAGCAGCTGGAGCCCATCCGGGTTCCTATAAAAGGGGCCGCCTCCCTCCAGTCGCTGACAAGAGTCGGGTGGAAGAGTGGCGACGTCTGGAGGAGAAAGGAGGCGGTGGGAAGAAAAGAAAGAAAGAAAGAGAGAGAGAGAGAGAGAGAGAGAAAAGGAAAAGGAGAAAAGAGAAGGCATTGGATTGGCCTGGACTAAGGAGTTGGGGTTGGTGAGCGGAATTATAAAAGAGAAAAAAGATGAATAAAGATGTGTTTGTGGGTGACATTAACGTGTCTGCCTGTCTGTGTCCGGGGCGAGGTTCACAATGGCGCCCAACGTGGGGCCCTCTGTCTGTGCCAAGACGGGGACCCCAAAATAAAAATTTTGTGAACGGCCCAGAGCAGCAGGCAACCCAGCACAGGTTCCGAGGGTGCAAAGTGCTCACGGCCCCCGAAAGACGCGAAATTCCCCAGATCGCCACCGGAATGCAGTCGGATGCCTACCTGGTGCGGCAAAACTTCAGTGGACGTTGCAGGGGTACAGCGGTCTCCTGTGTGGCTGCTGCCCATGAAGACGTCCGGGACGGCGTGGCGTATGTGAAGTCCATGCCGGGGCGGGTGCCTCGGTCAGAAGGAATCCGGGACGTAAGGTCCCTGCTTGCCGGCGGTCGGCCCAGGAGGGCACATCAGAACTCGCGTTTAGCAGGCAGGAGCTTCCCGGGTCCAAACGGAGGGCAATCGTACGCCGATCCGCGGCGCTTTGTGGTCACCACGACGGCGAACGAATCCGCCATGGAGAAGACGCTGCAACCTGAAGAGCCAGAATGGCGTCGCACCAGGAGGAGTGGAGCCAAGATGGCCGCGGACCGGAAATTCTTCCCTGAGATGGGCACGGGATTGGACGGGGTGTCTTGTGTGCCCGCCAATGATTGTATAGAGGCGGGACCAAGGAACGTCTATCTCGTGCCAAGGAGAGACCCTATTGGGCTAGAGAAGCCTCACAGGAAGCAGGCGGCGATGACTGACAAGCAGGTAGGTCAATCGTCAACTGACTTTCTGTGCTTGTCAATGTTGCAGGTGCTAGGTGCCATCCAGGCTGAACTGCAAAGTCTGAAGGAGACGGCGGGCGCGTCAGTGACGTCGGAATGACGCGACGCTGAAATCTTTGGACGGACTGGTACCGCGGAGACGGTAAGTGGAATCGACTCCGTACAGCATAAAGGAAAGCCCACCGAACTCGGCCGTGATCCGAATGAACGGTATCAAGTAGGGGGCTGTCCGACACTGCAGGCGTCGGTGAATTCTGTATGCAAGGGGAGGGGAGTGAAAGCGAAAGGGTTAGCAGGACACGGGCTGATGAGTTCCCTGGGTCCTAGCGCCCAACACCCCAAGCCTGCAACAGTTACCGTCGCTCTATAGGGACGCAAACCGGACAGGGTCTGTACCTTTCCCATAGGCAGACTCAAGCCGTTATAGCGTCCCAAAATAAAAAGGGGAATCGAGGGGTGAGTGCCGATTTCCCTGATAGGCAAGGTCGTCCTCTGTGCGGGCAGAGGAGATCCCCTGGGCGGCTGGGCGAGCTGCCTGCGAGAGCGGTGCCACGCTCAACGAGCGGACGGGCATGGAACCTGCGACGGAGGACTTCAGCAGGCAAGTCAGGGGCTGTCGGAAGGGGGCAGGAGCACTGCGGGTACGGAGACCGGCAGGGCACTCGGGGTGAGTGTCCTGGCAGTGCTTCTGGCCCTCTTTTTCCTTTTTCCACAGGCCGAAGCCCGGCGGCTGGGGACAACGTCGTCAGGGACTTGCCCTCCTGAAACGGGCCGCTCCGCGGGAGAGCTCTACGCCGGGAGGCCAATAGTGTCCCAGCTGCGGGGAACAGCGGGGGCGAGAGCGGCGCGGACCATGGGGGCACGTTTGCGCCAGAGGGGGTGCCGAAGACGGATGTCCCAGGGTGCCGTGTTGGGCCCTGGGGACATAGTAGGACCCTCACCGGGGACGTGCTGCCCTTTCGGGTTGTGCCGTTCGGACCTACGTGTCCTCGCAAGCGGTGGGGCACTGGAGGACGTGAGGAGGGCTTGTGCCTCCTCCAGACCGTGAGGGGGCGTCCGTCCTGGTTCTGTTGGGAGCCACGGGTCGAGGGCATGGAAGCCCTACCCTGTAGGGGCCCGTGTTCACCGCTAGACGGAGCCCCGATGCCGGTTTATCCCGTACGGTCCTCGGCTGGGGCTGGAGCCCGGCAGGGACGCTTTGGAGGACCAGAGGAGGGCAAGTGCCTCCTCCAGACCGAGTGGGGGCGTCCGTCCTGGTTATCCAGGGGGCCTCGGGTACAGGGCTTGGAAGCCCAGCCCTGTAGGGACCCGTGGCCACCGCCAGGCGGCGCCCCAGTGCCTGTTTATTCCGGGAGCCCGGCACTTCCTGATTGCCGGGAAGCAGCTGGAGCCCATCCGGGTTCCTATAAAAGGGGCCGCCTCCCTCCAGTCGCTGACAAGAGTCGGGTGGAAGAGTGGCAACGTCTGGAGGAGGAAGGAGGTGGTGGGAAGAAAAGAAAGAAAGAAAGAAAGAGAGAGATAGAGAAAAGGAAAAGGAGAAAAGAGAAGGCATTGGATTGGCCTGGACTAAGGAGTTGGGGTTGGTGAGCGGAATTATAAAAGAGAAAAAAGATGAATAAAGATGTGTTTGTGGGTGACATTAACGTGTCTGCCTGTCTGTGTCCGGGGCGAGGTTCACAATGGTCAGAATGACTGATTGTACGGTTGGAGACGTGTGGTACGAATTCAAGAGAACAGCTAGTTTGATAAATCACTTGAATCCAATTATTATTTTTTTTTCAAGGGGTCCTGAACTAATGTGTCCAGGCCATTTCAGAATTTCTTTTTAGTGGAAGCACTACTTGATCTCTTTTCACATTTTCTTTGCTTTACTCCATGATATGTAAAAAGACATACAGGGACAATTGCTTTTTAATGTCATCACTTTTCTGGGGGCATACAACACTTTTTCAATGTGCCAGAAGTAGACCAGCTAATGTGTCCACATCTGTATCATATTTGTGAAGAAATAACTTTGACTTGAAAAATACCAAACTTATCCTTTACTGAACTCTTGTCTATGAATAGTAGTCGGTCTCAGCAGTTTTTATTATCCAAGTGTGCCACAATGGTGTGACATACACAGGATTCATAAAGTTTCAGACCATTTGAATGTTTTACACATTTTATTATGTTTTTGTCTTATGCTAAAATCATTTGCATCATTTTTCTCACATCAAGCAACACTCGGTATCTTGGAATGAAAGCAGAAACAGTACTTTAGACATTTTTGCAAAATGTAATAAAAATAATGAAGTGAAATCTCACATTCGCAGAAGTATTCAGACCCTGTGTGATGACATTAGAAATCAGACTCAGGTGCAACCCATTTTATTTATCATCAGTGAGATGTTTGTACACCTTGTTTTGAGCCCACCTGTGTTGAATTCATTTGATTTGACTGATTAGGAAAGACACACACCGGTCTATAAAAGGTCTCACAGAAGTGACCTGTCGCTAAGGATCTGCACTGGTATCTGGATGGTTTTCAATTTAAAGTCTGCTTGAAGTTTTCCAATAAAACACCTAATGGACTCTCATTCTGTGAAAAACAGGAATTTCTGGTCTGATGAAACCAAGTTCACCATCATGTCTGGAAGAAACCAGGCACCTCTCATCAATTTCTTAATTCTAAAGAATAGTGGTGGCAGTATCACAATGCTGGTAACTTAGAAGAAATAATGTTTGAGGGAAAGCTGAAACAAAGTACAGAGATATCCTTAACACTAGAATTCCCTTTAGCCTACGAAAAGACTCGTAATCCTGGCTCACCTTAAAAACCTTTGCACCTCTCCGTCAGCGTCTTTTGTGTTGTATATGTGTCGATCAGCACAAGCAGCAAGCAGCCTGCTATCCCATCAACCTCAGCACTGCAGCTCAATTCACAAACAAAGATTTTCAGTGCTCAGCGTTTATCTTGCAGTGAAATGCTGGAGTTGTAGAGGATAAATAATACATCGTCATTTGGAATACATGCATTTCCTGTTTGTTCCATGTCTACAACAATCTATTCAAACACATTGTTAAAAAAGAAACATTTTTTATGTTTTATTAATAAATGACAAAATTTAGACATGAAGTGTATAATGTGTGAAGCCTGGAGTCCAAATATCAAATAAACACTTTCACAAAAGGTACAAGTATCACAAAACAAGTGTAATTTTATTCAAGAATATAACCGATGAAAAAGAAAGCACGTTAGGGTAGGCTGTTGATATGACAGCTTCTGTGGTTTAGCGGTGAGAACTGCTGACTTGTAATCAAGAGATCACTGGATTGATCCTAAACGCCTGCCAAATATCCTGTTTTGAGTAATGAGGTGCTCTTATTGCTAATATTATACAATAAAACCATACATTTGATTTGCATCTATAACAGCCTATGTAAATTTATTGTATTTGTAAAACTTAGCGTTTTTTTTCAGTTTTATTCTCTCAGTCACGTTCACGCTCCCACAACCCACCCCACCCCCAAACCCCTGATCTGATGCTGTTTTCAGATAAGGACGTGGTATAACAACCTTATTTTATTATACCGCCTCTTTATTTGAAAACAGTGTCAAATCTTGTGCGTGAACGAGACTGGGACTGGGAAAACTGTGGACGTCGGTGTCAGTGGTGCGCATGACTGGGTATGATTGTGGATGTGAATTTTATTTTATTCAGTTTTATTCTTGAGTGTTGCTGCTCACACTGAATTAGTATGCACCTTCTGGTCCATGATGTCAAAGCTGCGCTGATAAAAGAGAGAGACATACGTATATATGACATTTGGAATAATTCATTTTATGACCTGTATCACACATAGTATATTTCCTGTAAGTACTGAGTAAAGGGTATACATTCTTACAATAGCCTAATATGTTACTTAAGATTTGTATTTTTCATTATTTTGGAAAAAATGTATTTTTCACTGTTAGTCATTCTGGGATATTGGGTGTTACTTGATGAATAGAAAATTAATTTAGAAGATTTTAACACAATGATGCAACTTAGCAAAATGATAAAAAAAAAGGTGAGGGGTCTGAATACTTTCTGAATCCACCATACAAGGGAATATACTGACGTGTTGATGATGATATTCCAGA